>NW_016165862.1:0-26102 GCF_001687245.7 Rhagoletis zephyria | reverse complement strand
TTTAAAAAAAAGTTATCAAGCTCTTAAAAAATCACCCGTTACAAACATGTGTATACATTTATATACTGTATACATCCCACCAAACAATTTTTGTCGTCGGCAATAAGAAAACGTATCGTCCTCAGAAACAAATTTATTGCCAGTAATATCGCCATCATATCGATTTCTTATTACCGGTCGCTATAAATCGTCCGCCGAAGGCAACTCGCCTGGGCGAGTGGTTTTCTTAACGTCACATGCGACATTAAGAAAAACTGTATTTCCTTTTTAGTTGTTGTTCTTTCCGACAGGGTGGGTGTATGATGTATTATGGAACGAATTTCCGTCATCCCTTGTCAAATTTGGTTTGGAGACAAACCGGTTTCGGCGTTGTGCCATCTTCAGTGTCATTTTTCGTTCTGCTCCAAACCAAATTTGACAAGGGATGACGGAAATTCGTTCCATAATACATCAAAAACTGTATTCTTTTTAATACTTCATTAATTTTTTGTGTACAAAATTGGAACTTAAAAACGGAATTCCGTCTTTCATTCGCTATGAGGCTTCCTATTTCTGCAATCCTGTCTTTGGTATAAATTAGACGCTTTTGGATAATACTGTTGACGCGGGATTTATAAGTTTGGGAATATTTGATAACTTATTTATTACAAAATTGAGGTGAAAGAAATTATTTTGCCGTTTTGTCACCACGGCAATAAATCGATGAATGGCCAGTTTGTTGCCATTGATGAATGTTGCCTATTTCTCATATTGTGCATGGTGGGATACATCTTACACATACTAAATATGTAATTACAAAAAGTAATTACACACCTTTGCGCACCAACGGCAGAACGTAAATTCGTATTGGCAATACTTGAAGGCAAATAAATACTTTATGGAACATAATAACGCTAACGTACTCTTACCTTTGAGGTCATTGAGGGTTTTGAGCTTGAAGCCTATAAAGCACGTACTTTGTGGCTGGCTGCCTTTTCACCACTCACATTTCATTTAATTGACTTTGCCTTTTTTAATTTTTCGCTCTGTCGTTTTCATGGCAATAATATCGAAACGAATCGAATGTCATTCAATAACTGGCCTACATACATATGTATATATATGTACAGGTGTGCGTATCGTGTGTACACTAGGGTGGTCCAAAATAAGTAAATTCGGAAATTTTGTGCTCCCGCCTCCTAGGATTGTTCTCTATCGAAAAATATATACCCGTGTTTTTTATTTTGAAATCAAAAGATATTTAGAGATCGCTCAAAGCGCTTAAAGTTTTTCATGCATTTTATATGGGAAAAAAAAACTTTTCGTGGAAATGGCAAACAATTCTTCAAAATCAATATTTTCGATCGCAAAGCTCTGGTTCTCTTCAGGAGACTTCCGATGACAATACCCAATTGTTTATTTAACCATTTTTTAATACTAAAGAATTTTTATTTATCACCCCATTGAATTTTCTGGCATTTTCTGGTGATTTGGGCGAACCTATAAAATATAGTTACAATAAAAAAATTGTTAAGCGAATAATTGTGAATATCCTGAAGAGGATTAGTTTTTTCTGATCGAAAAATATTGGATTTCAATAATTCTATACCATTTCTACGAAAATTTTTTGTTTCATATAAAATACATGGAAAACTTTGAGCGACCTCTAATTATTTTTTTATTTATATTTTTTTGATTTTTGGGGGTTGGGGGCGTAAAAATTCTCACTTTACTTTTTCGCTTGCATTTTTGGAACGCCCTAGTGTACGCACACTTACACTTTCAACTTCTATTAACAACCTATGCAAGTAAGTCGATTAAAAATCTAATTTTTGGCAATTACGAGTAAAGCGTTCAACTAAGAAGCTTTGAAATACCTTGAAATGCTATGAACACCAGTACACTTAATGCTTTCCCAGAGAAGTACTTTTAATTTACTTTTATATATAGGTGTGAGAGAAAACTGGCCTGCAAGTTTTCAGTAGGGGGTTTCAGCTTGGCAACAACAAACAAAAATGTAAAAATGTAAAATATACATAGACCACTTTGCGCGAAATTTTACCGAAATTTACTTTTTAATGCAAATTCATTCTATACCGCACAATGCATACCCTAATAAAACATTACAGCTGAAATCCCCACAGTGGCGCCAAAAATTTACTGTTTATCTTATCGTATGTTACAATGCATTTTTTTATAGTGGGCGAAATTATGTGCTCTTCAGAAGTATTTTGTACGTATCTAGTAAAAATAACAAGTAGATTTTAAGCAAAAACCAAAACCGACCTCAATTCTCATATATAAATTTAAGAGTACCGTTAAATTCTTCATGGTCCAAAGTTATGCGGTAACACATATAAAAATAAATATTCCGACGAATTGATAAGCTTCCCCTTTTTTGCAGTCGGTTCTTCCATCAAACGATCGTCGTAGGTATATTTGTGTTTCTTTGAATTTTCAAATCAACAGGATTTATTGAAATTTGTGCAATAAAATATGCGCTAATGTGAACACAACATGGCATAACATAAACAAAATAAAACAACATAAAAGGAGATAACTAACATAACAAAACATAACATAACATAACACAACATAACGTACCATAACATAACATAACAAATCTCATTCTTCACTTGTATCTTTTTATTTGCCTCAATCTTTAAATCTATCGCTTCCATAATTTCTGTCTTTGTCTTTATCGTCTTTTATCCTTATGTGTATCTTCATATTAATCTTTTCATCTTTTTCTTTATCTTTTCCTTTGCTTTTATCCAAATCCTTTCTGCGTTTTTTCTTCATCTGCACATTAACCCACACCTTTGTGTTTATGTTAGGTACTTAAATTTAACTGCCTCTTTGCCTTTATATTTAGGTTTCTTTTCTTTTACATTAATATTTGTTAAGATTATATTTGCCTTTACACCATTCTTCTCGTACTTACTTTACCACAACCACAAAAACGAGCCTTTGATGCGAATGAAGGAAGTGGGTCATTAGAAATTAGTCCAATGAAAAATAAATATAGATACTACAAATTATGGTGTTCGATTGCTCGAAGTTTTTTGCAAAACCGGTTTTCTTCTTAGTTATTCGAAAAATTCCAATTTGAAAAAGAAACCCGACTTCGATTTTAAATTTAAGGTTTTGTTTTACATAGTTCTTATACAGTAAAAATGCCTATGTTGGTATAAAGTCAAGACCAAAAGTTGCAATAAAACTATTAACAGTAAATATAGCTTTTATTTAGAAATGAGTAAAGCAAAATAAGCTCAAAGTCTTTTTTTGGATCAGAAGTAAAACAAACAAAAGTAAGTGAAAAATTTACGTTTGGTCTTGTCTTAACTTTTTTAAGTATATTGAATCCTTGCAATCCTTTTGAAGGCTGATTTAAAGTAAAGTGTAAATACATAACTAATGATTTCCTTTGTAGCAAAATACAAATAATTACAGCAATATTCAACTAAAACACACATACATTTAATTTTTTGCATTTGAAGTCTTTCGGCTTTAAAAACCCATTAAAAATTCTTCACTTGATTTTATTAAAAGAAAATATGTAACATGACCCAAATCCTCTTAGAACCATTTCAGATCACATTTAAATACAAATATTTAAAAATGTATCTAAAGTGTGGGCTACTAAATGACCCGTAAGAAAAAGCAGCTAACAAGATTGTGCTTTTAAGTGTTACGAGTAGTCAATTCAGAAGTAAATTGCGATACTCAAACAAGCACTTTAACTTCTACTTACCATCATTAGAAAAATGCTAAATTTGGTAATTTTCCTATATTTTAGCAGAAATTTAACAATGGCGCTATTCAAGGACTAAATTAAGCGCGGCCAATACTTATTAAGTACATAAGGCCTTCCATAAGTATGTATTCGTATTTCCACTTTTGCACCCAAAGCCAACGACCCTCCTCCTTTAGCTTCATTCTGAATTTAATTCACTTCAAATAAATGTTACGTCAAATTTAATTGCTCATTTTTCCAGCTTTCAGCGTGAGCTCTAGTCTAAAAAAAAAAAAAAACCGGCCAGCGAACGCCAATCTTCACTGTTGCCATTACCTCCATTGTACTTTATTACTTATACCATGCAAGACTTCAGCTTAGGCGCCCGCTTGAATGTGGCAGTCAATGGTAGACAAAAAACGTCTAAAGGAATGAAAGTAAAATAAAATAAGTGCTAACGATTACTGTTAATTGGCTTGCTACTTTGCAACTTTACGAAAAAATTTCATCCGACATACATACATACACATACTTATGTACATATCCAAAAATACAAAGAACCTTGCTCTGACTCGTGTCAAATGATTTTTTTTTTTTTTTGAATTTTCTGGTTTTATATAACTGTATATATGTATGTATGTACGTATGTAAAATTCGCATTCTTTGCCAATTTATTAGAACACACTTATATTTGCCTTCAGTTTAGGCAAAGTTCCTTTCATTGCCACAGCTGCCCAAGCAGCTTACATTGGCGGTCTTATAAATTATTTCGGTTAATTTTTATTCTATTAAATACAATTTTATATAACGGAAATAGAAAAAGAGAGTTATTAAATTCTATTTTGTTAGCAGAAAATCGATCTAGCAAAAAAAAGTTCGATTTCAATAGGCAATTTAGGAGTAAAGTACCTACGCTACGCAAGACGCTACGGACGAGAGAAGTTTCTGCGTGAGTTTTATTAGCCTTCACACTTTGGCTGCGACGCGACAAGTATCGCAGCCAATGGAACAATGACCACTTAGGGCTTTAAAATCGATGCAGCAACTAACGCCCTAAAACTCGAGTATTTTATTCGGTATCTGATGGAGGTGACAGATACAACGTATACGGATAATAACTGCACTAGCAATTTCGAAATGACGCCAACTAGCACATGCAAGAAAGTATTGAAGAAATTTTTTGAACTTGGCTAAATCGATTAAGATCCAGTTATGACTCTAACTGTGAGTAAGTGCTATGCTCGAACGATACTCGTTACCGATTTAAAAACTATACAATACTTTCGATAGCTTCCGCTGTACTTTAGTGGTTAGTTGTGTGCGCTATCACTCCTCAGGGCCTGGGTTCAAGCTCTGGTCAAAGCAACATGAAAAAAAAAATTTAAAAAAAAAGGTTTTCTTAACAGCGGTCGTCCCTCGGCAGGCAATGGTAAACCTCCGAGTATGCCATGAAAAACAGCTTCTCATACAAATACAATCACCGTTCGGAGTCGGCATAAAACTGTTGGTTCCTCCTCTTTGTTTGACAACATAAAGGCGTACGCCACAAATTGGAGGAGAAGTTCGTCTAAACACCAATGGCGTTTTTGATTATGATGTCTGCATCACAATTCGCCAATTAGGCCACTTTCAGTATTGCTAAGGCTTCCGATTGAAAGACCGTTGCCATTGCCCCAAAGGCAATAAAGCATCTGAAGGTATGGTCCAGACGCCAGCCAGCTCCGTTTTCAGTCTTTGAGCCGTCGGTATAGAATCGCTAAATCCAGAGGTGGCGACGTTGTATCCATGGCGTCAGCAATGCCTTTTGTAGCCTGTTTAACACAGAAACTGTGGTCCGACCTTCAGCTCGACGTGAGTTCTTCATGTCAGCTTCGTATGGAGAGTTACCACTAGATATTTAACATCCACGGAAAGGTTTAGGTTTGCGCTTTTACGAATAGAGTTGTCTTGCTAGGATTGACAGCAAGGCCCTACTAAGTGCACCATTTATCAATCTTATTCAGGATTCTCTGTGTCTTAACACAAACCTCTCTGAGATACCTCGGCCAGTCATTGTAAGAAGTAGCAATTGCGTTTTACTAATTACTTAGGTATAACTCAAGAAAACTATCGATTTTACATACTCAATGCTCACATCGTTCTAACTCTACACTATGAAAAGAGTCATATTTAGTTGACATAACTTACATAACACTTTTGTCAGTGTGTGCATAAACTTAATACACGTCCCTTGTAAAGTAATACAGCTGCCTGCTTTTAGTGAAGAACAGTTTTAAAATGCAGCCATAAACTAACCCAGAAATGGTTGACATAATATTTTTAGTTGACCATTTGGTGCGCCATCATTTATGCATTCAACTCTTTATGGCTAAAATCACACCAGCGGTGATAGTGTCCCAACAGTATGCACAGCTCTGACAAACGCTAAACGTAAAGGTATTTATAAAAGGCAGCTTATAGATGAATATTTCAGCGTTGTGTGTATAGTTGCACCAGTTGAGCCATTAAAAGCACCTACAGCAGCATGCAGCTTGTCCGATGTGCCCCACTCTGGTGTGAGAATGACCAACTGCTTAATGAATGCAGAGCGCTGGACAAAGAATAAAAAAAAATTAAGCTTTTTAGTGCTACCGGAGAGCAAACAGATGCCACAAGATATACTTTTTAATTATACACAGTTTTTGGTGGTTAAGCCTACGTAAAGCATGAAAACATTGAAAGAAAACAAAAAAACAAGTGACCAAACAGAATTTGACTCACATACCCGTTTAGAATGCAGGGCATCGCCATTGGTGTTTTTAGTGCACAAAATGTAAGTAAAATCACAGCAGTTAGATATGTAGTTGTTGGGTGTTTTTTTTTCATTTTGTAATTTTTTTTTTTTTTATGGTACACCTGCCAAACTTAAAACTTTTGTTGTTACTTAGGCCTTTGTTTATGCTATCATCGCCGGTAGATATTAAAAAAAAAAAAAAACCTGTTGACATAAAAAATGAATACATTAAAAAAGGTGCATTACCTCAAAGCCACATCATAAAGCTTTAAAGCGGTAATGAAAAGAGACACAAAGGAGTGTGACAGAATTTGAGAAGAGAAGGGAAGAATGCAATTTATTTGACAAAGCGGCGAGACCCAGGCGCGGTTTCTGTGTGCTGGAAACGCAAATTTCATAGGATTTTGCTTTTAATGCTTATCACACTGAAAATAAATAAACTAAACTAAATATCTTGTGTGTCCTTTTAAGTAGTAAATATGATAAAGGAATGAGTCATTCCCTTGTTAACAGATGAGAATTTTATAAAAATGTTGCTAACGTTAAAAGTGTTGATGCACGAGCAATATCTTTGAAAAAAAAGTTTTTACACTTAATTTTATTTGAAAAATCTAACCATATATGTATGTATGTATGTATGTACATAAGTTAGTAACTCACGTAAAATTCATTGCTGTTCTTTTACTATTTAATTCGCAATATAATATAATATAAATAAATAGGGTAGAAGAAACATACGTTAGGGTAAGTTATGGTGGGAGCCGACTAGAAGCGGGTTCTTAAGGTCGATGAATTTTGGTAGCTATAAAAAAAAGTTCACTTTGAGATGTGACTGTGCATACATAAATAGCAAAGATATGAGAAAAATTAAATAAAGTGTAAGTTGCAAGAAGCTAAAGATGACCGTTGAGCAATTTCTTCTAAATAGATTTTATTCGGAAATGAAATTCTAAAAAATTAAATGTTTTTTAGGACTTTAAACTTTCACTTTTTATACTAAAATAAATGGGATATAAAACTGCATTCTCGAAAATTTTCTAAATTTCCAAGATAAAAACTTTGAAACTTTGAGAAAATTTGATTAATGTTTGTGAATCTTGAGTAGGCTTTGAAAACTTGTCTTATTTGTGCGTAGATATGACTCGTTCTTTTAGAAAATATTCAGGCTATCTAGCGCGCCAGTTGAAACCCGATAGAATCACAAATGCTATACCATACTAAAATAATTTTAAGAAAATTTGTCTATCTTGATGTCATAATAAAGCTTTTTAAACCTGCTTCGTTTTACATTAATATTGTAATATTTCATTAAATTAACTGATTAAGTTTACTTATCCTCAATTTCGCCAATCAATTTTAAAATTTATCAGACTGTTAAATTTAAAATGACAAACTTTTCCAACAAAATTGTGTCATTTTCAAATTTAACAGGCTGATTAATTTAAAATTGGTCGGTGTAACTGGGCATTAAACTTTTAAATATATGGCAACCATTTGTAAAAATATTTACTAAATAAATTCTTCTTAGATACCTTTTGTTTGACTTGACATCGTTCTGCCATATTTCATTTGATTAAACTTTATTTTAATTTTTAACGGGTGGCAAACCTATTTAAATATATTTTCGAAAGTATGCTTTTTTAGATTTCTTTCGATTGACATCCATATACTAATACTGTATTTATCTTATGAAAAATGGGATTTGACAGGAAAGATATTCAAAATAAACCTTCTTAAGGCTCACTCGCACCACCACTTCATTCAACTTATTAATATATTTAAATTTAATTATTAATTACATATTGAAAATTTCGTAATACTGCTTTCTTAAATTTTGTTCGCTATTCTTATGGCCTTGTTCATAAAAAATAAAGTAGGTTTAAAATGGTTAATAAATTGACGTTTTCATACATTTCTCAATTTATAAACCTTGTGTAAAGCTACTTTTTTTATGAATAAGGCTATTAAAGTTTAAAGTAAAATTTAACCTTTTAAGTACGTGGAATCCATTTTCAAAATATATGCTTTATGTTAGTCCAAGTCATAAGCCAAAATTTATACACAGAAATACCAGCAAACATGCTCATTCATAAAATTTCACATTTCTAAAATTAGTAGGATTTGAGGTTGAAAGAGATGTTAAAGTACTGGGGGTGTTATACCTATGTACAAAACATCGAATGGATTCACCTGTCTAGAAATGTTTCTAAGATGGCATTTGAAGTATGAAAACCAAGATAGCCCTCATACACACAAGTAAATCAAATGCTAAAATAAAAGGTTGCTCATACGCCACGTGGTGCCTCCTAAAGTCTGTTTAGTCACATACGAATGTATTTGTACATATTTATGAACTTTTAATGAAATATGAATTGTAAACATGCACCGTTACACATGCTATAACAGCCACGAGGATTGAGTGTGAGATTGTGAATAATTGAGTGACGCCTGCTGACTAAAAAACAAGGTGAACACATATGCGTTGAAGATGGAGATACATAAGTGGGTAGTACATATATATGGGGCTTTCCATATCAAAACGGACGGGGCTGACACATCATGTGTTAGTTTTTTTTCAAATTTTTAGGATTGATGCATAAACATAAATAATAAATAAATGTGAAATTTGAGCTTGATTAATACATTTTTAAAAACTTTAATATATTTTTAAAAATTTTACTGCATATAAACAAAAACAAATCGATTTAATAGTTTTCGAAATATCTCGACACACAACCAAAATTCTTTATTAATAGGAATATTTTTTTTTTAAATTTTTTTCTGCAAACATTTTTCATATAAAAATTGTTTGATAAAAAAAAATGAGTTTTTGAAAATATGCCATCTCAAAAAAAAAAAAATTTAAAAAATTCACAATGATAGCAGTATATTATTATGGGGTGCACCCTACAATAATTTGAGTTATGCATTTTTTTAAACCGAAGTTGAGTAAAATGAGTACATTACAAACTTAAAAATTTGTTTAGAATTTTTTTTTTTGAGAATGCAGTTTTGTAGCCCATTAGATTTTAGTATTATAAAGTGCCAATTTTAAACGATTGCAAAATTGGGGTTAAGTGGTTAAACACATTTTTTTTTACCGTGATGAAAAACGAGAAAAGTATTTTTTATTTTGAAAAAACAAAATTTTAAAGTCGCGTTGGTAGCTTTTTTATAAAAACGCTGATGTTCTCAATTTTTTATTTTCTTGACATGTTCAAATACAAAAAAAAAAAACTTATTTTTCAAAATAAAAAATACTTGTCTCTTTTTTATCACAAATAATAATAATTTGAGGTAGCGGTTATAAATTTCGAAAAATAGTATTTTTTTTATACCACCCTAATATATATACATAATTAAAACATCAAAGGAAGAGACTTCTTAACATAGACAAGCATCTGAATAGGTAACATTCAAACGTAAATTAATAGCAAAGCCATGTGAGCAATTTTGTTACGGAAATAATAATCATTCCAATTCGCTAAGACGTGCATAAACAAGTGCATATAAAACCTATTACGTCTTTTATAAGCACATGTGTACATACGTATGTAAGCAAAAATACCTACCTACATATGTACATATTGCAAGCAGGTACATATGTTCTGCTCTAAAGTTTACACATGCGGATATAAACGTGTATAATAGGTAGGCGACTCTAGCCCTGATGAATTAAGAGGTGCTATTAGTATGCGTACATACTAGCATACTAAAATATTTGTATATATGTATGTATGTGCGTACAAAATATTGTACGACATTATACATTTTAATGACTGCTCATATAGCTATCAGCGCCAAAGAACTGTGAGCTACTGAATAAGAATGTACATATGTGCATGTAGTTCCCGCTGTCATCACCAACAGCTGGCTAGACCGCCTACGTTATGTACTATTTATATATAGATATTTGTATGAGTAGGCACATAGTTGTAGATACGCTTTTTTATATACATAAGTACATATACTTGTACACACTTAGTAGAAGGTCATACATATGCTTGCCTGTCAGTTATCCTGTCACAAGGTAGAGTTTTAATGAATTGCAATGCAGTTGATGCGCACCACAGCTTCGCAAAAGCAGAGAAAAAAATGTAAAAATCTAAAGGAAAAACAAAAACATTTTAAATGAATAGTCCTGCAGGAAGTTGCGCTACGGCATGGCAGTAGTTGCCTGTCGACTAGACAGACAGGTGTGCTCTGACAGCCGGTGGTGCAATTTTCGCTGGAAAACTGTAAGAAATATAACGCATGAGCCCATAAACGCACATTTTACTCTGGTTATGTGCCATATGTTGAAACGGCCGATCAGCTGACGTTGGTTTGGTGAGTTGAAGTTTCGGGCAGACGACGAGCAGTTGTGTGGTATAAAATAACTGCAGGCGTATATGAACGCATATGTATGTAGATAAATACCCTGCAGGGAAACCGCGGACTAGTGAATCAAATTTCTAGTTCCGTACTAGGTCCTTATTTCCAAAAAGGAACTAGTTCGATAGGAACCAGATCCCCACCTGTCCAAAATCGGCGAAAAGTGGTACTTTTAAGAAAATAATTTTTTCAGTTTTTTTCACTTCAGATCTATATCTAAAGTGGCGAATTTAGAAATGGTTCGGAACTATAGAAAAAGGGATGCAGAACGAACTAGATCCTATTTGTGGAATTTAGAACTATTTTGGAACTATCGAATAAGGGATGCAGCTGGGGGCTTGTTTACTTTACATAGATATGTGTTCGGCGGCTTTTTCGTTCAAATACGCTTCTATTCTGTGCTTCGCAGATGCTATTTCATAGTTTAGTAATACAAACCAAAGCTTTGTGTTAACATATTAATATCTTGGGGCCATCTGGAATCTAAGAAATAACAGCGAGCACCTCTGCAAACTCAGCTACAACTAAAGGTATGTAAACGTACATTTCTTTCAATCATTCAAACAAATTTAATTTCAAATTGAAAACACATTTCTTTCAAAATAACTTAAAATTGAACACACGGAAGAACCAAAAAGATTGAAAAATCATGATACTTTTTTCTTTCGTCTGTTGATTTTAGAACTGGTTCGGAACTATAGAATTTAGGACTAGTTCGGAACTATTGAAAAAGGGATGCAACGGGGGGCAATTGACACTTCCTAGGACATCGTCGTGTTAAATTCGCCAGTTGCTTGCATGCAAAAGAGATTTATCGCGAACCAGTACTGGGTCTAAATGTACTAGAAGCGCCCCAGTTCAGAACTAGAGATTTTCCCCACAGGGTAGCTATATGTGTGTAAGTACCTACATTTGTTTGCGTGTATGTACATATGTAAATATGTTTGTATTCATGCGAAAAGCCGCGTGAGTACGTTAATTAAATGCGAATTTTATACAAACTTTTCACATACTCACATGCATGCACTCACCGATGAAGTGGCATACAGGGTGCAATGTATTTTTTTAAGTTTGCAAAACTCTGACTTGCCTAACATGGTAAGAGTTTCGTACTGCCAGTCTGCATGACACCCGGGCCCTGGTCTGAACAATAGCTAAATTGAGAAAAGGCAATGGCAAACCTGCGCTTGTATACCTGCTATGAAAAAGCTTCTCATAAAAATGTATTTGCCGTTCGGGGGCAGCGTACAACTACACCGACAGCAGCACACTATCGTCCAAGGTTAAAGTGTTCTAAACTGTCACTGTAAGGGCTACGGGACGTATTAAATCCATGATCTCGTACTTGAACTTTGAGGCAACTCGGTGAGAGTTGCCCCGTAGGATTCGACTAAGGACAAAGGTATAAACCTGACAGTATCTTATGTGGAAATTGATCTTAGTAATACTTATAAGTTACCGTAGAACTTATGGATTGAATTCCTTTATTGATAGTCAGCCTGCGATTAAACAATTATCTATTAATACACATCATTTTCTCAACAAGTATGTTCAAGGGAAAACCAGCTTTACGCGCAATAGACTCGCCAAAGACAGCTGGGCTATTCGCGTACATTTTTTTTTTTTCAAATTTAAAACATTCAGGACTGCAAGGAAAGATAAAATATTTAAAATGCATTTCTCCAAGTAAAATCAGTCTAAACGTTGATATCCAAGAAAAAAAGTTATTTGATACAAAATATGGCGACGAGTACTCGGTTGGGCACACTAGGGTTAAATTAAAATTATTAAAGAACTTTACTCAAGATTTACTAAAACCAATTTTAAAGTGATAAATCTGAAGAAATGATACGACTACATAAACTAGTACTTAATTCGAAAACACAAAAAAGTAGCGTTGGGAGTGGGGTATCGAGTACTTTTGAGATTCTAGTATTTTCTTTACATATACATATGTTGGCAATATTTCAATGCTTAGTAAAGAAATCATACTAGATGGCAGGACCTTATTCAAATTAATATATTAATCCCAAATAGCGTCGATTGAATGCTACTTTGGAGTACTCAGTATCGATACTTTTAAAAATTGGGTACTGTCGATTCTTTTGAGAATCGAGTTCTGAGTACTCTTTGTATCGATACTGCCCAACGCTCCAAAAAAAGTATAATGAAACATAGAATGCGTTAAATTTTTTATTATTTATTTCCTTACTTAAGATAAAAAAGAACTGATTTCAACATTTTACCGCACATTGGTATAAACCTGTAAATAGACCGTGAGCAATCAAACTTAAAAGGTACCCTATATCCTTACATTATTTCAAATATAAGTATATTAGGGTGGAGCAAAAAAAAAAACACTATGTCGAATTGGAAATTCTAATATTGCGGAAAAGTTGCCTAAAATAATCACATTGAATGGTGTTAAGCCATTGTATGATTGGATAATATTTACGGTTGCTCCAAGTGCCTTAAATTTGGAAGACCAATCAAATTATGGTTATTTTATATTTTTTTAAGGTTTTTATTTTTAAGTTTTGTAGGCCATTAAATTTTAGGACGAAATGCGCGTTCGTATTGGGTTGATTTGTGGCAATTCTTTTGCTCTTCCATAAAAAAAAATTTCGGACATGAAAAAAAGGGTTGCAAAAAATCAACCCAATTTTTTATCAACTTGAGACTTGCTCTTTATACCCACAATCTTTCTAGAAAATCTTAAAAAAAAATAATCTTCAGTATCTAGTTACTAAAATATCTCAGTTTTCATATTTCTGAAAAATACCGTTATATGGGAAGTGTCCGATTTGTCCATATCTATCTCGTTTCGTTTTGGCTGTTACAAACAACCGTTATGTGAACAAAGTTAATATAAAGTACACTCTGGTATACAAATATTTAAAAGAGTCGTAATTATTAGTAAATCTATAGTAAACTGTCCAATGTTGGCGAATTAACTTTGAGTTAATCATCTATTAAGTACACTGAGAAACTGACAAGAATAGATTACCTTTTAATTATAATTAAACATCCACTGAGAAATCGGATGTAAGTTTCTTAGACTTGACTTTACTAGAAAATTTAATATCTGTAAAATCAGCAGCGCGTGTATGTAGTTACCCAAAAACACAACTTCGCTTAGAAACTTGGAGAACTATAGATTTTTGATTTCTAAGTTAAATTTCTAAGAGCAAAGAGAGCCGTGAGAGAATCATGCTGCCATTTAATTTTTTAATAAAATCACTAAAAATATGCCACACAAATATCATTTTTTGTATAAATGTAATTCATCTGGCAATCGAAAAACAAACTTTCAAATAAGGACAGAAAATAAAATTTAAAAAATCACAATTTGAACGCGTGAATACTTTTATTTTAATTGCAGTTTTTATCTATTTTCAAACCAAACAAATTAAAAGTTTAATTTTACGGGTACAAACACAAGTGCTGAGAATTAAAATAAGGAAAAAAAAGCAATAGATCACACGGAAAGTAATCGTTTCTAAGTTTCTAGGTAAGTCAAGTCAAGTCTGAGTTTTGCATAACTGAGCTTTTACGCAACTTTTCCGCACTACAGAATTTTTAAATCGAAAAATTATTTTTTTTCCGCTTCACTCTAATGTGCATGCCGTAAAATGAATGCATTAAAGTGACAAATTCCGGTTCATATAATGGACATGAAATATTCATTCTTCTTGAAGAAATGAGCTGGCCAAAGGGCTACAAACTGACAGCAAACTCCACGTACGTCAGCAGTTTTGACTCCACATACAAGCACAGTACTCCTTTCGTTTGTCTTGTCAATTTTGAGTATTCTTTGATGTTGACTTTAAATTATCATAAAAAAGCGTTCGTCCTGAAAATTTATGCTCTTTGTTGAATGATATCTTTACAAACAAACTTAAGTGTGTATAAGAAAATATTTGTGTACATATGTATATACATAAATACATACATATCGTCGTTTAAAGTACAAAACCGCGTATCAACAAAATGCAAACCGCGTATCAAGATAACGCAAAACCGCAGATGTGAGGTTGTATAAATTCATATCTCAAAATGGTTCGCTTTTTTATAAAGCAATCGCATTTCTGGCTAGTATATTTCAGGACGAATGGATAAGAATTAAGCCAATAGCTTGTGTGAGCAAATCCAATATTTGGCAGCCAATATCAGTTACGCGGTTTTGCAGAATGACGATACGCGTTTTTGTACTTTAAACGACGATATGTATACATACATACGTAGATTTAAATTAAGTACTATACTCGATGAAGTTTTACAAAAAATTTCTTTAAAATAAAGTAAAATAAAATAACTTAAATTTTTGTAATCGAAAACAACCCAAAAGAAAACTTTAACTGGAAAGATTCACTAGCTTTGGTGATCGTCTTTAATTGAGCATACAATTGGGCATTAAAGAGGCAGATATACAACGAGTCCACAATACCTCAGTCTTAGCTTCGCGAAAGCTGGACAGCTTGGTGGTAATGTTGTGGTCTTCTCTCCTTATAACCTTCATAAGACGTAATTTTAAGTATTTACGAGTGATTTCCGATCAAACTGTGACCTGTCGGAATCTTCGACAAATTTAAGACCTATTTCTTTACAAGCAATTTCGCATGTCCGAGTTTTTTCGTATAGTGTTTGTTGAGCAGACATGAGCTCCATCTCATCAAAAGTGAAACAAAGGCACTGACCGCCAGTACCCACTCCCTGGTATGGTTATTCATTGACATTTGTATGAATTTGTTGCAAATATTGTTCAATCCTCCCTCGATATCGAGGAAGGCACCTACTGCAAGTAAAGGCTTTTGTGACTCCTCACTGCTGGTAGTCCAGCTTCCAGCTTCGTTTTGCAGGTAGAGCCAGTATTAATTATTCTGAAGACTAACAAACTGATTACCTAATTTTTGAAATTATTTTGAAATTAGAGACTTTTTGTTTAAAGTGTAGGAAAATTCCTAAATTTAATATACCATTAAGTAGCAGTATGCGGCGGTAAGCGGAATTACATATTTTTAATTTTTCCTCTTTGATGTATGCTTTGAAATTACGTATCACTCAGTCCCCGCTGCAAAGTCCCTCGTGGATTTTCTCTCAATCAAACTGTCCACTTTAAAATCCCCCTTTGCAATTTGAAGAATTAAAAGGATTTTTAATTACTTTCATCTTACATTCTTCTCTGCGTTAATTATTATTTTTTTTTCTTTACTTTTCAATTTGTTGTGCATTCCACCGCCGTTTTGCAACTGATGCTGTTGAAAGTCTAGAAAAATGCAATTAAGAGACAAATGCTTTGTGAGCGGTCAAAGCCGGAGTTTGCAATGTCTAGTTTTTGCTACTATAATTATTTACAGTAAAAGACAGTGCAATGAGTTGTGCTTTTGTAATCACGGTGATAAGAATGCAATGCATTATTCAAGATGGAGTAGGCCTGTCAGTTTTTACTAAACTTTATTTTGTTTGATAATTTAACTACATATGTAAGTAAGTGAATGTATGATAATTGTGTATTTACGTATATTTTTTCTTTTTTTCTAGGTTCCTTTAATCCCCAGCAAGACATAGGGCGTTTACTATGCCAGTGCTTTATTTGGTTCTGTTTCTGACAGTCGCAGCTTAACTGAGTTATCCGAGACACAGTAATTGTTTCGACAATGGAGTAACTATCTAAAGATTTCAGGCACCAGGCTAGTGGCTCTTAGCGGGGTGAGGATTTCAGCCGTTGGCTCATAGAGGGTTTCATCGCCAAAAGTGCCTAGACTTGGGAGCCTTGCCAAGACAAGAACCACGTATTGATGTTATCCTTCTCCGCCGGTGTTCAAGGAAAACCATCATATTCAACGCCGTTGGGGCCAACAGACACGATACTTGGGTCACGTATCGTTCGCCTCTATCAGCTAACTCGTCTGGATACCACACACTGCTTCTCACTCCCGCAGGACTCAATGTGCTTATAAATACCGTGTCCTTTCTTTTTCGTCTTGATTGGCGCTGTAGCCACTAATCGATTCTCACTGAGTACAACAACTGACGCCATTTGGTATTTTCAGCGTAGCCGCTATATTTTAATCCACCGAACTATGACCATGTTGTTGTAAAGCTGCTACAGCTGACCGTTGGTTACAAAGTCTGCGGAATACGACATCGCCAACGCGCAGAGACCTGTAAATCTTTCGCAGTAACATAAATCAGTTTGTTGAGGGTATGCTTCAGTCTTTCACACAATGCGCTCGATAAGAATTTGAAACCAATTCTTAGAAGTCTGATCTAGCGGTAGTAAGCACTTAAATTCCAGTCGTGGGCCATGCGTTCATCTGACCGTATTCTGCATAAGAGCTGATGCATGCACCTTATCAGCTCCTCGTCACCATACTTGAATAGCTCGGCTGGCAGACCGTCAGCTCGAGCAGTTTTGTTGTTTTTTAGCCGCTTAATCGCATAGTCAGGCGGTAGGACTTCGACTCCATCGTCGTCGACTGGCGGCTCGGGTTCGTCTTCTCCATTACTTTCAACGCTGCTAGGATTCAATAGGGTGGATGTCGCTCACTAGGTCGCCTTGGTTTTTCTTAGGGGAATTCGACCAGTTCTTCAATGCTTTCGTAAGTCAACTAACTCTGGCCCTGTAGACAGGGTCGTTTTCTATGTAGCTTTGTGACATTCCTCTATACGATAGCTCACAAAACTGAAACTTCAGTAGAAAATTTATATATATATTTTTGGTAGTATATCTTCTAGTTATATGTCTTTGATGTTACATATTTTATAAAATTTTATGATACCACATATTAATAGCTTTGGGGACGTCAAGTAAACTCAACGATGTGAATGACTGGTTTCAATTTCTACTTTCAATTAATGGGTGAAAGCGCTGCAATGGTGATAGCTTGCTTTCTCGATACCGTTAAGAATATGACGGTGAGTCCTTGTCGAGTGGTAGATATATTCAAAGGCGAGTTTATGTCCTAATGTCGTGGTTTTACACCAGTTGGATTCTACTGATGTTGGCCGTATTTTTGATGTGCAAACATCTCGGTGTGGATAACATTTTTAACTGCCCTGCATCTTTCCTGTGTAAGCCAGCAGAAAATCTGGGATTTTCATTAGACATTAGAAACAGCCTGTGTTTAGCTGTTTCAAGTAGTCATAGTGTTTTTGGTATTTTGTAATTCCATAATGGAAATATATCCATCTACAACTTTTCATTGCATAGTTTTAGGCAGATATGCATTACAGTAGTATATTGTTAAAGAGCAAGGCGGAAATATTAAAAAATACTGAAATTAGATTCACTAAGAAGAACTCAGTAATTGCACAAATGAAAAGAAATCCAAGTAGCTTTTCTAGCAACACTCCTCGTTGATAAAGTGCGCTACTTTTTCGGGTCTACATAGTTCGGGATCATTTTAGGACTAGTTCGGGGCCAGTTTGTACATAGCTCAGGACCTTTTCGGGGCTAGTTCGCAACTAGTTCTGATTCTTTCTAGATCATTTCAGACAAGTCCGGGTCCATTTCGGGAATAGTACAGAGCCTTTCTTGTCGATCAGATTCGATGTCTGTCTCTCTGTTTGAACGCAATTCTTAAGTTTTCGAGGTATTCCACTAGAATTTGGTAAGCAGGTGTATTTTTATTAATTATTAAACATTTGTTGGAACCGCCAAATTCGGAGCACTACAAAAACCACTTGCCTACTTGAAAATTTTTAAAACGCCCTACAGAATTTTTCCTTATTAAGCACATTACTACCATCGACTTGGAAATGCACCTACATTTTGCAATTAAGTATAGGCTTGTAGCAGCGAGATTTTAGTTTTATTGTTAATTAAATTATAGTTTTCAAAACAACACTTTCCTTCATTACCAACTTTTTTCTACCTTAAAAGACCTCATTTAGCCCTTAATGAAATAATGAGCAATTAAAAGTTTCCAACAAGCATTTATTAAAAAAAAAAAAATTATGTGCATACATATATGCAATTTTAAAAATTCCGCTGAAGCAAATTCCACGCATAAGTTGCTATTGGTATCATCTCTACAGCCACAACAAAGGGCAGAGTAGGCATAGCAAAAACCACAAAATGTAAAAAAAAAACTCATGGCCATGTGAAATGGCCGACCTTTCGAGGAAAATTACCGCAGAGCTTGGCTTCCAGCAGGGTATATGCGCTAAGCTAACATATGCCTGGCACTTATGTACCTACATAAAAAAGTAGGTACAGAAAAAAGGGGCGGGCACAGTGTGCGCATTTTTAATTAAGCAAAAGCTGCATAAATAAATNTACCGCAGAGCTTGGCTTCCAGCAGGGTATATGCGCTAAGCTAACATATGCCTGGCACTTATGTACCTACATAAAAAAGTAGGTACAGAAAAAAGGGGCGGGCACAGTGTGCGCATTTTTAATTAAGCAAAAGCTGCATAAATAAATATTTCTCCTGAATCAACAAAAAAAAATAAACGAAACAAAAAACGAACGAAGAGAATCAACATTGTAAACAAAAACAAAGTGAGGCATATCAGAAGGTTGGAGAAAAAAAAAATTATTCAACGCACCTTTGATGGGGTCGTAGCTCTGGCTGTTGTTGTTTGGAAAAAAGTTATTAAAATTCTTGAAATAAGCGTAATTTTCCACAAATGAGCGCCGCGAACTCAAACACTCAAAGGTGTGCAAACACTTCACGCAAACCCTCTACGCTTTGGCTAATTTTTAATTTCTAATTTATAACACCTGCCTTTGCTGCATAAAAGAAGCGCGCGCCCACACACACACGCTCACGCATACATACATTACACTTATTTATAAATCATTACATGCAGCTATTTATATACATAAATACATACATATGTACATAGATTCATTTATTCGGAGGTATTACACTTCGGTGAGTTTCTTTGGCGTTGCCTGCGCTTCCGCTTCGAGATTTTTTGGCCGCAGTGCCTTAGGCGCTCATTAACGCCATCATTAATATGTATAATAATTTTAATATTTTCTTCAGATATTTAGGTCCGCTTAGCTTTTTTCTGTTTGGCTGGCTTTATTTTTACCGCTATTTAAAATTTTCTGCATTTAATTTCGTACACTTCGGCAGCCTATTTTATCGAAACGTACGAGTATTTACTCAATTTTTAATATTCAAGTAACTGCAGATTAAAAGCGGTATTTTCACAAACATTTTCTCCTCATTTATCTATGTGTGTGGGTGTATGTGCTACTGCCGCTATTTTCATTTTTGTGGTTGTCATTTTATTTTCGCATTTGATTTAGGCCGCTTTATTTTAGCCCCATGTTTGCGGTCTTGTTTGCTTTGAATTATGGTCGCTTGGTTTGGTTATTTATCACGACAGTAGGTACGACCGCGAAAAATACCAAACATAAACAAGCACTAAATCCCAGTGATTACAACAAAATCTCATTGTTGATTAAATTAAGCGACTTTTTAAATACTGGCGCCATTTTCCCTTTACCTACTTACATTTTATCCCAACTAATCAGTAATTAGACATGCTTGAAAAGGGTTTTAATAGCGCTTGCAGAGATTTGTTCGAAATCCTTTTTTTTTTTTTTTTTAAATCAGCACAGCTGGTTGAGCAAAGCTTTTAATTATCGCCTGCGGTTGTTAAACCCGAAACGCATTAAGTGATGTCCAAAAATTTCAATAACTACAGGCAGTGATAATTTGACACAGGCACACTGAAAATGGAGTATGAATGTCTGTTGGCAGGTGTATTTTAATTTTACTTTTACCAAGCAATGAATCAAAGGGGAGAATTTAGTTTGTTAAAAAAAATTTTAAATTAAAGAAATGAATGCCCGAATTCCGCAATCTGGCTTAAATCAATTTAAAAGTGACTTTTCACACCTACGAAGTAGTCACTGATTATTTCAGGAAAAAGAGAGGATCAGACTTTAAATATTTGGGTTAGGTAGGCGGTGTGGCCAGCGGTAAACATCACTTAAATACCACCACTACATGCATCAAGTGAGGTGAGTACATTACGTATGTTAGGCTGGTCCAAAAAAAAATCGACCTTGTTTTTTCAAAATCAGTTGTGAAATATATTCGGTACAGTGTCAGAAGCACAGCCCTTAACCCCGTGTTGATGTGGTGACTAAATGTTCGTTGAGTGGTGTGATGGACTAATGTGACCAAATATTTCATAGCTCGAAGAAGCTCCCAGACAAGAGAGCCACTTTGACAATTAGGTGATTGTCCTTTGTGATACCACGAAAAAACTAAATAGAGACCCTTAATATAGTCGGCGAAATGCCGCGAGCGGATTACCAAATTTCGAATGCGGCTAATCTCGATCCCTGATGGCTCAGTGTTAGTTAAGAAGTGCGAGCCAAAATGCTTCCATCTTAGCTTCGCAAAGGTTGTAAAAATCTAAAAAGGTCATCAGCCACGCAGTTTTCCGCAATGTTACTGTGATCCGGCACCTAAACTAAATAGTCCTATTAACAAGTACTCCGATGTGATTGATAGAGGTCAGACAGTGAGTCTACTGTTTCCTTGATAGCAGATATTTCCACATGCTGAAGTGAGGAAGCCTGAGCATAGCTTTGTTGGTAAGTTTCCGACGGAAGACACCTCCACCAAACCTGTCTCCAAGTTTTGATCCGTCCGTGAATAAAGTTTTCCGCTTTCTTCTTCGAGTAACCCCGCTCTACCCAGTCATCTCTTAAGGGAATATAGGTAGAGAAGGAGCTACTGGAAGCCATTTCGGAGGCGCTGTAATCTACATATATGTTCAAGGCGAAGTTAAAGCCATCCATAAGTCCAGAATGTTACCAGCCGGTTTCTCGCAACTTAACAGCAGTTCATGCCAGTGTAGGTGTGTTTCCCAATGCTCTACAAATTCGGGCGGTCCGCTGTACACTCTCCAGTTGTTTACCAAGAGTATCTTTCTCTAAAGAGTTCCACAGACAAGGGCTCCGTGAAACAAGATAGACTGAAATCTGATTTCATAGTGGTAATTAATTACTTTTGGCGGTAGACCGTACCGTTTACCGACGCCTTTCTTACCATTTCCCCCATATTAGGCTCCAAGAGAGCCCCAATCCAGGATCAAGCCTAAGTACTTGACCCAGTCTGAGAGCCGCAGACAACCACACCCACTCGAGGGGAGGACCACAATAGGTAGGTATCTTTTACTTCCTGGTAAACAAGACCAGTTCCGTCTTGCTGGGATTAACTGCGAGGCCGCCGTTAACCGCCCACCTAGTTACCTGGTTCAGGATCAAAAAGGATCCAGATCAAAAAGGATGTCTAGAAATCGTCCCTTAACCAAAAGAGCCACGTCATCTACATAGGCGATCACTCGACAGCCTACTTTTTCCACTTCCTCTAGAAGAACATTTACAAACGCAGTACAGGGCAGGGCTGAGTTCACGTGCTCCCCCCACTCCGCCGCGACAGTTATGTCACGAGGTAAGCTGTAGCCTTGTAGATTGGTTTCAATCCCCCTCTACACAATGTCACGTATAGCTGCCATGCGTAAAACAATACTTTTTTAGAAAAAACCAACTCTCTAGGGTCTGACCTTGACACTTATGTATTGATTATTATTGCGAAGCCTAAAATGATTGGGAATTAGCGACATCTCAATATAAAAAGAAGTGTTGAATTGCTGGGCAGTAAATTTTATGGATTATAATTCGAATCTCAAAGCTTCGAATATCAAATTTAGCCATTCCTCGAAGCATGCTCTGCGATGCTGCGTCAATATTTGGAATTCCCGGAAAACTTATGTAGCTATGTGGCTGACGTTGAGCACAACTTTGCGCTTTGTATGTATATCCAAATTAGGAATTCTCCTTTGCGCGGCTGTGGTACCAAATGAAATGAAGCAAAAGAATTAGGGTAACTGATTCTTATTAAGCGACTCAATGAATCTACATACTTTGTATTTTTTGCAGCGCGATCAAGTTTAGTCGTAAAAAATCTGTATTTAAAAGAACACATCAAAACAAGATGCTATAAGACTTTCTTTTTCTTGCTCATATTATTAACAGAACATTAAATTAAGCCATACTTGCGTACCATAATCCATTTTGAAAAATCGCTGTTGAAAATTTGGCAATGAAATGATTTCATGCCAACACTCTCACTGAATATGTGTGTGCATATGTTTGTCGATATATTCCATTGCAATGGGAAAATCCCTGCCGTAGGTGCAACATAAAAAAGTTTACTGCTCTTGACACATAAATTCCTACGAGTCTATACATTATATATGCACTTAAAATGTAAGTACGTACATACATATGTAGGTGCGCATACAATTCCGGCGATAAATTGGTGTCATCAACATAGCTAGGGCAAACAATTTATTGGCGAAAATTTTAGCATGGCTGGTAAAAGTGTAAATAAATACATACATACATATGTTATGAACTACATACATACATACATACATACATACGCTTTTAGATGCATCTGTTTCAAAACCGAAAATGTTAGACGTGCGGATAAAAATGTGAGTTATGACTACAACAGCCGCAACAGCTAAAAAATATCTAGACAGCAAAATAGGCAGCAGTTCAAAAATCATCAAATAAACATACATATTAAATGTGTATATGTACATAAATGAGCAGCCATAACAGAAAATATGAAAACCAGCAAGGACAGTAAAGCAATTGTGTGCATGATGGAGAAAAATATGGCTACATTGACTTTGTCAATTGCAGATCACAGAAAAACTGTGAATATTTAAAATTTTTATGAACTATAAAATAGCATAATAAAATAAAAGTAACTTGCAGCTATATATGTATATGTATGTGCATATGTATTTACTCAGAAAAAGAGCACAGATTTTGTGTTTTGTTTTTCCTTTCATTTCACACTGCTGATGTGTGAATTATAAGCAAACAACCAAAGCATAAAAACAAAAGTCAACCACAGACATATGTAAGTATATTTAAGCCAAATAATATTCGTTTTACATAGCTATACAGGTAGCTGTGTATATACCCTGTAGGAAAAATCTTAGACGGATTTCTTTTGCATGTAAACAAACATTTCCTTTAGTTCCGCACCTCTTCTGAATTCCAACATTTAGATCTAGTTCGCTTTATTTTGCATCCCTTTTCCGAGCCAGTTTAGCATGCAATGATAATAAATAATTTTGTTTTATGTTTTCAAACTACGAAAAACCATCTGTGAAGTGCAGAATGGAAGCGTATTCGAACGCAAAAGCCTCCAAACAAAAATCGGTTTCAAGTACATAAAAGATAGTGTCCCGCTGCATTAGTTTTTATAGTTTCGTGACAGTTCTAAATTCGTCATCTCAGATATAAAGACAATTTTTTTTTATATGTACTTTGGGAGTTATTACAATTTCTGTGACTATTGGATATTTAGTAAATTTGCGTATCGCTGAATAGAGATGCTAGATATAAAGTACTTACATTTTAAATTTGTCTTGCACCAAGATATATATATTTTTTTTAGAAAAGTGGACTTTACAAGCTTTTACTCTAACTAAGCAAGCGATGTCTGGTAAGATCTGCTGCTTTGAGTCTGGTGTGATCTAATTACTATTGGACAGGTCCCCATTTTTGATGTAAAGAACTAGTACTGAACTACAAATTGAATTCACTAGTTCGGATTTTCCCTGCAGGGTATACAATGTATATGTATGCATTTGCCACTTAAAAAATAATAGTAGAATATATGTCCAATTAAAGCAAAGCACTAAAAATTGTTAAGTACTGCGGAAACGGAAAAGGCAGCGCAAATGAAAGACGCCTTATGGCACGCTTTGAATTTTATTGGCGCGAAATCAACTGAGCACGATATACAAACATATTCGACAAAATGTTTTGATATTTTTCAAGTTCACTGCCGAGAGGAAGTTTTTCGCATTGAAGAGAATGGGTATATTATATAAAAAAGATTGCGTGTGGATTCGACACCCGAACAATGGATGCGAAATTTCTTCCTATTACCCATTTCATCTCATCTTGATACACTCTGGAATGAAAATGAACTTTTAAAAAAAGCTAGAGTACGCATATATCAGGTTTAAAAGTTGTTGGCCACACGAACAATGCATTCACATTCAGTTTTACTAGATCAATTCATGTTGTCGATATTTTCCACAAATATAGGCCAAACAAGTAAGAAAGTCTAAGTTCGGGCGGAGCGGAACATTAAATACNATATGTTTTTTCACCTTTCCGAAACCTTCCGCTAGATGGTAAGCCGGGGTGTATCAATTTTGAGTAAATTAGCGTCCTTCAATTTCGAAATATTGAAGTTTCAAGCATTTCTGAAATTTACCGTTATATGAGAAGCGGCCGTTATTTTAGTCCGGTTTGGTACAAATTGGTAGAACGGTTACCGATATACATATATGTGATCATAAGTGGGCGGTGCCATGCCCATTTTCCAAAATTTTACCATAAACGTATTTCTTGGTAAAGAATTGTTGCACGCATCAATTTTTAATAAATTAGCTTCCATATTTACTGATTTATCTAAGATTTTGTATTTCNGAGTGAATAATCTCCAGTAGTTACTAAAATATCGCAGTTTTCGTATTTCTGGAAATTACCGTTATATGGGAAGTGGGCGTGGTTATTGAGCGATTTTTTAAATTTTCCGCCATTTCGTATGCTGTGCGAAGGCCAACAACTGTGCCAAGTTTGGAAGAAATTGGTGCAGCGGTTACCAAGATATACACATGTAACCATAAGTGGGCGTGGCTACGCCCATTTTCCAAAAATTTATAATATTCTTATTTTTCGTCTGAAAGTCATTGTAAATATCAATTTTGAGTGAATTATCTTTAGTAGTTACTAAAATATCGCAGTTTTCGTATTTCTGGAAATTACCGTTATATGGGAAGTGGGCGTGGTTAAGGTCCGATTTCGCCCATTTTCAATACCAATCTACCTTGGATTAAGGGAAACCTACATACCAAATTTCGTTGAGATATCTCAATTTTTGCTCGAGTTATCGTGTACACGGACGGACGGACAGACGGACAGACGGACGGACAGACAGACATGGCTTAATCGATTTCTTTTTTCATCCTGATCATTTATGTATACATTTGTCTATATCTATCTCGATTCGTTTTGGCTGTTACAGGCAACCGTTATGTGAACAAAATTAATATACCCTTGTGCACAAGTGCGCTCGGGTATAATAATCACTTCGCAACCAACTTACACGTAGATTTTACCATTCGGCTACTACGGCTTAGTCACAACGAAATTATTCGATGAGC
>NW_016165861.1:17319-26109 GCF_001687245.7 Rhagoletis zephyria | reverse complement strand
CATATCAAATACAACATAATTGCGATAATCGCACGTTGGCTGCTGCTGCTGCTGCCAGCAAGCCACAATCCGCCAATCGCCGCCAATTTAGCGACCTGTCTGCCGAATAGATTTGGTCGTTCTGTCTGCATTTCTGTATATGTCGCGTTGCGCTCGGCGCGGTGCGCCACTTGTCTCTCTCGCAACCATTTACAGCGCAAGCTGTTGTTGCATGCCGCGCGGCCGCAGTCGTTTGCTGTCGCTGATGACCGCGCGCCGATAATGTACTTACAATAAGCGTGCCAATAAACACAATAATTAATATATAGACAGTTGCTTGGAGTTAGCCGGTAAATGCCAAAAAAAAAAAAAAAAAAAACCAAGTGTATAATTTGTTGCTTTGCATGCCCGAGAAGTATTTGCTTCTGAATCAATGCGCCAAAAGTATGAAAAAATACTAAAAAATGTTGCTTCTCCATATTTTCGTTTTTTTTGTGTGAAAAATTAATATTTCAGCACAGCAATTTACACGTATTTTGTATAAATCCAGCAGATGTGATTGGCTCAAGCTGAGAGGAGCCCGCTGACAGGCACTTGTTTGCATTACGAAGGTTCAAAGTGTGAAGAAGGCATTGCTAATATTAGAAAATCGAGTTGCTATTGATCGTGTTTGAAGATGTTTGTACACTATTTACTAATTGGTTTCCTTTTTATGCGCTGCTTCCCAGTCTATAAAAAGTCGAACAAAAATAAAAAATAGAAACTCTATCCTCCACCAAACAGAAGGCACACAGAAGGTTGTATTGATTTTTTGGATTGTGACCCGAGATCAACGGTTCCCGCAAAACCTGGTCAATAATTGGATCCCCACCACCTCCCACGAAGTATCCTGGTACCCTATAAGTATTAGCTTTTTCACCTGTTCAAGCAAATTCCGGGAAGAGCGTTTTCTAAAGCCGTTTAGTGCAGCCTGAATGTAAGTTCTGAAGTGGCATTGTATGAAAATAGTTTGGCTATTAACTGGCATTACCTACCAGCATCTCACGTCTTTCAACTGGCACTCACCAGTGATAAGATCTGTAGGAGATGTACAACGAAAGAGGAGACAGTGGAACATATTTTGTGGGAATGCCCTGCATTTAGCATACTGCCGCGTAGTCTCCTGGCAGCAGGCCTTCTTCCTAATCATGAAGCCCTATGATAGAGTACAGCATGATTATCCAGTTTGCCAAGAGTACTGCGATGTCCTTCAAACTTTGCTCCTGGTGCTCAAGGATTAGCTGACAAATGTGGCCGTAGTTTATCTGGTAACGCTATGGATCTTAATGGTGTCTGCGAAGCCTCGCAATGTCTAGCCGGCTCTAACCTTATTGAGACGGGCCATGCCAAACCGTTGACAAGTTCTAACTTGTGCTTTAGATGCCAGTTGAGAAGTGTGAAAGGCTAAGTAGATGTCAAGCATTGGATATTGCACACTTCTATGTAGACGTACATTTGCTCCACTTCCAAAACGAGAGGTAAGAAATTTGGAAGAGACAGTTAATGTGGCGTCCATAGAATTGTCGAATGCGTACTTACACAAAGGAGTCCAAAATGGGTTCGAAAACGATCATAAAGTCTACATTCTCACTTAAGGAAAAGATCTATCTTCAGTTAGCTGACTTTTGAAAAGGCATTGGGTAATATTCATAGTAAAAATAAAGTCGACACTAAAGCTAGTTACAGTTTTTTTTTTTTTACATAACAACTTTAGAGTCGGCTTTATTTCGTTTTAGAAAGCCGTGATTTCTTTAGCAGCTACCACTTTGCCAGCCTGAAAACATTTATGTATTCTAAGCACTGTAAATTGAACTCGGTAAAGTCATAAATTGAAAAAATTATTAAATTCCAAATTTTGCAACTAAAGGAAATGAGACTCTTTTGGTAAAATCAAAAATTGATCAATAAAAAGCAACGCATAACTCGATCGTTGCTGCCTCAGCACTGCAAAAAAAAAAAACAAAAAATAAATATTTCAATCAATGCAAAGGAATCATTAATAAATAAAGACAGGCAAATCGAGCGAGCGGCGGCGCCGACGACAAACAGCCAAATCAGCATAAACGCGCGCCAAATGAGGGCAGTTTCGCTGGTTGCAGCCGTTCTTGTACCAGCCACTGTCGCCCGTCGACGCAGCGAAAATACATACATACATACATACATACATACATACATACATACATACGTGCATGCAAACATATTGTACATTGTGTGCAAAAATGTGACAAAAACAGCAATTAACCGATGTAGTTACAATTTAATTTATGTGTGAATGAAAATTGAAATGTTCAACGTCAAGTTTATGTTGTTCTTGTTATTGTTGGTGCTTTTGGCGTCAAAAAAAAAAAAAAGTTAGTACTCTTGTACTGTATGTATTTTTTTTTTTGTTAACTGTCAGTTGTTTTTAAGTTCGGTGTTGTTGTTATTGTTGTTGCTGCTGCTGTTAAACGCCGAAAACAAGTTAAAACATTTAAACAAACTTTTTTTTTTTTTTTTATTGTATTAAAGTAAAGTGGGAGAGAAGGCACTGCAAGAGCTGCAACTGGGAGGAAGTGAAGATTTTGCCACTGAATTATGCTCCGCAACGCTGTGCTACTTGCTAAGTGTTGCATTAATAAAATTAAAAAGTTATCCAGCGCAGGCACAAACACATATTGCACATACATACACACGCACACGTACATGCATGCATAAATACTTAGGCAAATAACAACCCGCACCTAGAAAAAAATTTGTTTAAGAAATAATTTATAACAAAAAAGTGCCAAAGCTCAGTTTGGTTTCTGAGTTTTATTTTTATTTTCAGTTGTATTTGTGTGCGTTTCACTTGCATATTTTTACAATGTGTTGTTTTCGTTGTTGTCATGTTGTTGCGCTTGTTTTTTATGTGTAAATTTTTGTTTTCTTGTAGACTTTGTTTTTCGCGCTGCGTTCGTTTGCCAGTCAAATTACACACATTTGACCTTAATCGTTGCTCGCTGCTACTTTGTAGACAATAAACATTTTTATTAGCAGCTTTTTTATTTCACTTTTTAATTGGGGGGCCGGCTTTGCTTGAGCAAAAACAAAAAATGGAAACTAAGCTACAAAAAAAAAAAAAAAACAAAACAGCGCCTAAAACGCACTTTGACACCAAAAATGGTGAAATTAAAGTCGGACAACTTTTTTATTGTTCTCTTATCTGGACATGTGTGCGTTTTTGAAGCTTCTATTTGAGAGCTCTATAGCAAAAATATACTTGGGCGTACGTGTCTAATAATTTTACAGTGGCAGTCATAAAGAAAGTACAGTTTTGAAATCATAGCTTACAATTTTTGACATTTTAATTCAAATTTTAGGCTAAGTACTTTGTTAAAAAATATTCTAATAACTCATTTGTGATATGAGCCATGCTATCAAGAAAATTAATGTGGCACGTCTTTTGCCGCCTAAAAGAATCGAGTCTCTTGCAAAATATATTTATACAAAGGTATAGCTTGAATTGTAGCTGGTGATTTGACAAGGCTTAATTTTATAATATTTATCATATACTTATTTATATAAATTTTTTTTTTTTTATTCATTTTTTTGTAATATCATTTAATTTATCGATGTTGGTTCCGCTAATTTCCCTAGTATTATAACCAGTTCCTTTGGTTCCGTCGAGCTTAGATCCGACTGCCAGTCGTAAAAGCACTAATTAAAACAATGCCGCAATAGCCCAACCAGACTCAAGCAATGGCGAAGGAAGAGTTCTAAGCTGCGGCGTCCTAACAAAGTCGATATCAAATAACCCGGTTGCTTCAGATTTGCCAGACATGTATTTATACCTTCGAAGTGGCCAAATTTCGTGTCCTTACATTTATATTCAGAACGTTTAGCCTGACTTTATGTAATAGTATTTTTCTCCAAACATATCCGCGAAACCACGGTGCCGTATCACAATATAGCTACAACCCCTAATTGGTACATACATATATCCGGTTCACCATCCGTGGTTGTAAGCCCCGTTTTAGCAAGCCTATAAGCATGTGGCGCTCTTACTTTATTGGCAATCCATTTCCAGATGAGATCCTGTCCTGTCAGCGAAGGGAGTTGAAATTGTGTGAATTAGCAGGTTTTTGATGAATTGGATTGAGTCTGCTCTCCTCTCAATCAATTTGCCTATTTTTACCTAGAACTGGAAGGAGTTAACCCAATTATCAGTCGAAGACACAGTAGCAAATTATTAATTGTCAGTTTCCATAGAAGTGGGGTGAGAAGGCATCATGCGGTTTGCCCCTTGACGCCTATCCTGACGATGATACTCTACCCACCGTCACATATCGTCGATGTTTTTGCAAAATCGCCCATCGACCAATTGTAAAACCGCCTATCACACGGCACCCAAATTTTAAAGAAGGGCGAAAAACGGTTTTAATTTGAAGGCCAAAACTTTATCTATTTTTGTCATAATTTGATGATGATTTGAGAAATATGGACAACGAACATAGTATAGGTAAAATGATAAAATGTCATAAAATAAATACGTATATAGAACGATTGTGAAATCCTAAGATATCATTGCAAAACTGTTGCGTATCAAATGATATTTAAACTACTTAGAAAATGCTATAAGTCGAACCAATCGCTTTGAAAGGGAACCCTGTGTCTCAGGCCAGAAGCTACTGTCCTTTTCTCGCGACGAAATGAATCCACACTCCGTGAGAGACAGTTAGCTTAAATGAACATTACAATTGTTTATTGTGTTCTTTTTGTAAACAATACTCTGTATAGTTCACACAAATATGATATTAGACAACTAGTAAAACAAATTCTAGAAAATTCAAAGTACATAATTCGAAAAACGTATCGGCACTATTTCATTATTTCAATCTAAGTAAAGCTCCCGCGCACACTTGTCACCGATGGGCAGCCGAGTATGACCGGCATCGCCAAAGACAGCCAAGTAAGCGCGCCTATTTTGGTGCAAAGTTCGAAAGAGTGGGAGAGAGAGAGAAAGGTGGGTGGGGGGTGGGGGGAGAAGAGAAGCAGACAATGTTGCATTGAAAATTACAAACTGTCGCAAGCAATCAATCTCGTGTGCGTTGTGTCTGAAATCGTCAAAATCATTACAACAAAATGTTAACGGCTTTCGAGTAGATATATGATGGCAGCAGGCACTAACAACAACAAAAACTTATTTATGTACAAACAAAAGTTGTTCAGTATACATACCTACATATGTACATATGTAAGTTTATAGTAAGTATCTACACTTTAGTAGCGGCGGCAGCCTGGCAGCTAGATACGTCGCTAGCAGTTGAATGACAAAACTGGCAATCTGTCCAAAACGTTGCCGCAGCAATTTTCAATGGCAAGTCACTTCAATGCATCGCCTTTTTCGATTTGCTTTTGCTGATTTGTGCACTACTGTGTTTTTCTAATTTTTCGCATTTCTGCTTGTGGCCTACTAGCAAGCAGCTAGTATGACGCGCAGCACCACCACCATAGTTTTAGGAAAATAAGTAGATAGGGATGACAGCTCCTTGTCACAATTCCATAGTTTTATGATTTTTCGATAGCTGCATTTAGCGCGACAATTTGTTGTGAGGCGAACCTGCCGCTGATTGAACTGGCGTATGAATCGGTTTTTACGAGCGCAGCAGCTGCTATTAACTCATTTACTCACTTTTTATAGCTTGCAAATATTTGCAATTAGTTGAAAATTAAGCAGTAAAAATTTTGATGCCACTAATCTGTGCATAGCATCAGCAATTTCACAAAGCAATGAATCGCTGAAGGCAAAAAACAAAACAAAACACACCGAGTTTGGTATGTCATAAGTTAGTTACATATAAGTAAAAATCGACATGCCACAATGGCTGTACCGCGCGTTGCGCCGCGTTGTGCACGAGCATTTATGGCGCGCAGTAGCGAATGACAAACTCAGCGATTAGAATCGCCTATACGAATCTAAACTGCGCGTCGCGGCGGGCGGCGAACAACGAACAAAAAAGAAAAGCGCGCTGCTGTCTAACCGAGCGCGAGGTTGCGCGCTGAAAACTCATGTTGTTCTGCTGTATTTGGCGAGGGCTTCGGAATTTTTCACCATTTTGTATCGTTGCATTTTGATTGTTGCGCGCGCGGAGACGACGCAATCGCTGACGCTGATGCGCTTGATTACCTCGCTGCGCATTTGAGAAGTGTATGGAAGCTGCTGGCTTTAGTGCTTTTCATTTGTTCCACAACACGCATGACGGTCAGCAAAACAGTCAGCCAACGGCGTATGGAGCAAGGAACTTACCGAGTGTTACAAGTTGTCGTACTGACAACCGCTGACTGCACTTGTTCGCAAGCGAAACATGTGTTGCCACCACCGCCGCAGTGCTGGCTGTTTGCCTGTCAACGCAAAGTGGAAGAAAGATTTATGAAGCTTGGCGCTTTTATGGTCATGACATTGCTAGGTAGGCAGGCAGTGTCCACAGTACAGGCAATCCCAGCAGCAAGGCGGCCAACCAAATCAAGGCAGGGCGGCGGCGGCGGCGGCATGCGTAAGCGTACGCGTACGCGCGCGTTCCTTTTTGGCGCGCAGGTGATGCCGGAAAATCTCCGCACACAAATGATACAAGCTGTTTCGCTCTTTAAGTGAGGTGCGCCAAAAGTAGGCAAATCTTTGCGAACAAAAAACCAATGGTGCCGCGTGAAACTTTAATAAGCGCAAGCAGGCGCAAAATATTTTAATGACCACCGTTGTATTGCTGCGCTCATTGCGATTTGAGATGCACACAAGCATATGTGGCATGCGGCGGCCACTGCTTTTGGTAGGTGTTGTGGTTGCGCGTATAATGAAAAACGCTAAGAATGCTGGTATCATTAAGGTTTCCAGAGAGAGTAGATATCTTTAAAAATAAGAGCGCTGCTATTTAAGGAAGCTTTATTTGCAGAACAACTTTACTGCTGGTTGAAATATTTATTTTTTAATAAATATTGTGAGTCAACTTACCACAATTTACAGCTGTCGCTTTGGCTCCTAATCCTCTCAGCTAGTGCATTCTGCTTGGAAAGTGAAGTTTTAACGCCTGAAAGCAGAAAAAAAAATTAAAAATTAGTAAACGCATCAAATTGAACTCACTGCAAAAAGTTATTAAGGATATTGGAGCGAAGTCTTTTCTGAAATAAATTGGAATTCCCGGAGACAAGATGCTTAAGTTTCGGGCAAATTTTCAAAAGGGAAGGCCCGAAACTTTATGTTTCTTTAGTAGCAATCGCTCAATTCAACGCTCAAAACAGATTCCTGCTGCTCAAATTTTACGAAAAATTCAGAGTAAAATGAAGAACAGAAAACCTATGCGCAGCGCCAACAAATATATACAACGAAAAACTTAAAAAAGAAGTAGAAAAGTCTGCAGCTACTCGTGTGGCCACTGCAAAACAAAGTCATTAATCATCAGTGCTAAACGCTTTAATTTTCTTAATTAGCTAACAAACAAACGAACAAGCGAAAACAAATGCTTTTGTAGAGCGCTAATCGTCGTAGGCTACCCGTAGCTGAAAGGAAAAAAAATAATCAAAGCCAAAAGGGGGCGTCGAATGAACCAAAAACGTGGAATAGAATAGATCAGAAAATGAAATGAATTTGGGAGAAATGGGCTCAGACGTGCGTTCAAATTTAAATTACGAGCTGCTGTGTCGAAGAAATAAGCGAGCAGGCGTTAGCGCGGGTGTGCATTAGCATAACGAAAGCATCAAGCGAACACACGCCTCCAACGCCTCTAACTCCTATCTCTAACAAAATTTGAGCGTAAAAGATATGCATAGACAAGAAATTTTGAATATTTCGAAGTGATTTTTCGACTGGCTGTTGCATGTTAGCCGCCTAAAGGCAAATTGAGGAGATACAAAAAAACACGCACACGTAAACACGCCCACCACCAAAGCTGGTCGTTGGCCGAACAATCAACCAACCAGCGTACCCAAGCACCGAGCGCTAATTAGAAATTATAATTATTAATGAATTTTCAATGGGTTATTGTTGTTATTGTTGTTGGCGTTTGAGGGTGGCAGCATTGAATAACACGCTAACGTTACTTGGCAGTCGTGCAAAGTTCAAAACGCCGCAAGTAAACGAAAGACTTAAGACACAAACCCGCTGGAGCAGCATCAGGCTAATGATAATACACAAATGTAAGTGTGTGCGTACACGTGTACATACATACGTAAATAGTAATCATGTTTGCTAGCGTCGCTAACACTTAATCAATCACTGTCCGCCACACGTTTGGAAATGCTATAATAAAAACAACAACAACAAGAACAACAGGCATAGCAATAATAAGTAATGAGTATTCAATCGCAGCAGTGCATCTGCAGCCACATCTCTTTTTTTTTCTCCAACTTTACTCGAATGCCACTGCAGCCAGCAGGCCGTCAACGATTAAAGCCACAACTGAAGTGGTTTGCTGCTGTTGCTGCTGCTGTAGCTGTTGCTGCTGCCGTTGAAGGTGATTCGGTAATTCGCGCAACCGCGCAATGCAGGGTGGCTGCTGCTGAGTGAAGGCGCAACAACAACAACAGCTACATCAAACCAGTGACGGCCGTTTGGTATGCGGTTTTCGTAGATTGGCTGAATAATCGTGTTTGAAATTAGAAACACACGAGAAAAAAGCCTCCATTTGCCAGCCATCAAACAGCTAATTCGCTAAAAAGACACGCTGTCTCGCGCGTCGTCGCCTCAACTGCTAATACACCAGCACGCAGCCTTCACTACTGGCTAAGCTGTTAAGCAGCATTAGCCTCCAACGCCGGCACCAC
>NW_016165861.1:4556-12553 GCF_001687245.7 Rhagoletis zephyria | reverse complement strand
TCGATAATTCATGCCAAAGTGCAATTGTCAATTGATTTGGAACAAGCAAAGCTCACTACATGAATAACAATCGCATGGCCGTGCTTTAACATAGCTACAAGAATTATATCTAGCAGCTGGCGTAAAAAAAAAAAATTAAGGCCGTTTCAAATTCATAGCAAAGATTTTGTATGTATTTTATTTCTTTGTGCCTAAATTAAAAACAACTCAACGAAATCTGCGTTCATGCTCCTTCCTTACAGCATAAAACTAAGTTGCATGCCACAAATCACTGCTGGCCAGCGAACGCGCGTAGCGTATGTGATAACCTCTGGCTTGCGCGCCAACTAAATTTATATTTATTTACACAGCGCGCGCACTTGTTGATAAACTCTGACCTACTCAGCGCGCCATGCATGTGTGTACATGCGAGCGCGTATTTGCATACATATGTACAAAGGCGTGTGTGTGTATGCGTGCGTGCTGCGCTAGCATTTGCCTATCAGCAGGGCGACGCGTTGCGTGTCGCGCACCCACAATTTTGTGCTAGCAGCGCGCCAACCAAGTCCATGACGCGCTACATTGAAACAAGGTTTACGCAGCCACTTGGCCTTTATTCAGTCCCTCTCTTTTTGCCTGCGCGCCTTTCTACATGCGCTGCGGTTTGCTGCGTTCTTATCAACACTTTGCGTGCGCAAGCGGAAAGCATGTGTGAGAAATATTTTAGTTCTTATAGTCGTCGTCGATTTTTTTTTCTTCTCCCTATTTGTGGTCACTCTACTCAGACACGCTGGTTGTAAACAATTTTTTTTTTTTAATTTTTTTGGTTATTTGTTTCCCTGCTATGGCTGTTATTTTAATAGCTGCTGCTACTTTTGATTATTCTAATGAGGCGTGTGTGCAACCTTTCCGCTGCCGCCACCGTCGCCGCTTCTGCCGTTCTCTTAACGCTTATGTGTTGTTTGGAAAACGCCTACTCATTTTGTACGAGTGCGGTACCTGAGTGCCGTTGTTCAATACGCTTTGGCTAGCCGCGCATGATTAGCTCGCTTTTGAGGTGATTTTTTTCTTCGACTTATCTGCGTGCCTTTTGCTTTTCACATAATTTATGCTTATTTTTTGTTGTATTTTCCTGTTTATAAACTGAGGCTGCGGTGGTTTTCCATGTTGCGGCGCTGAACGTTTATGGGAAACCCTCTAAAGAGGCTGGGACAGTGAGTGTTGATTGTTGTGGCGGCGTTATGACTTTCGAGCTGCTTCCCACAATCGTTGTTCGGCCTTTCAAAACTGCTCACTCTTGGAAATTATTAATTGTTTGAATAGCTAAGTGCTGCATAAAATTAAAGGTGAGTTATTTTTAGACGATTATTTATTTGGTTTGGAGACCATTTATCGAAACTTGAAAATTAAGAGAATTTACAAGTCTTAGAGAAAAGTGAGCGTCCAAAGCTAAGCGTTTAGTTTTCTGTAGTGACAGATTGCTTTTTTTCATATAAGTATCTGAATCGCGAATGCTTTAAATTAACGAGAAGTTTCCGTGATTAACGCCCACTGCAAACTAAAATTCAAAACCTGCAGTTGCTATGTCAAACGCAATGGTTTGTGACCAAGGGAGCTTCCATATTATTATTATTATTATTATAGCATTTTAGAAAATATTTCGAAAGGGAATCTATATATTTTGCAGAAAATTTCAAGAACAGAATCCCTAAACGATAAACCTGGACAAATAGGTTCCATTGCCGATATCCCAGAAAGTGTATGCAGACGCGTCTAAATCGGCAAATAGAACTTAACTTTCAAATGCAATGGACAAATGAACCACTGTGATTCCGCCTAAGGCCTTAGCAATCTGAACCTATGCCACATTAAATCCTGCGAGATGATGGAATGGCGAATTTATACATCTTAGTAATCTCTTCGGGCTTCAGCTTGTTACTGAGTATATCGACACTCTTCATCTCTTGACGGCAAGTAGCATGGAAACACTGTGCTGGGAATAGGCGACTGCAGGATTGCGGACAACAAAATAGCTTATCGAACTAGCGATATGAGAAACTTCAAACGTTTTTGTGGGAGGGGGATCCTTTTTTTGTCACAGATGGTTTTCTTATAGACGGTTCACAAAACTGTAGATACGCTGGACTTACTTTAACCAACTCCTCAAGGCAGTAGATAATCAGGTAATTCACTAGTTATCTAACCCATAACGGAGTCATATGTAGAGAACTTACTACGCAGATGAGGGGCTGACGAACTATGCTGAAAGAGTAGGAGGACCCTAGTGTTCAGTGTTGGGGTCAAACCAGAAACAGTCTTGCTTGGTATTAAATATCGCCAGCTTACAAATCCTGACTTTACAGTATACAAGAGATTCAGCTTCGGCCCGCATGCTCAATGTGCAACAGCAAAATCGTCCAGGCTGTACTCTGCACTTTGGGGAGCTTCCCAACATGGGGAACCATGTTGTAGCAACTGCATAGTATATTTAGCATTTGCCCTAGTTTAGTTTCTTACAGAACATTCATGTTACAGGAACTGCTTTGGATGTGAAGAATGCAAAGATTAGTAAGACTGAACTCATGTCATTTCTGTCTGCTCGAACTACACAAATGGGCGGGAGATGACGCGCGAATTCAATAGGGTGATTCTAAATGTACTAAAAGTGGAAGGTTCCGAGAAGATGCAAATCTTAACGAACTGTATATGGCATTAACTGATGTATGACGTCAAGCTTGGCAAGATTCAAAGCAACGTCCGCAGTTTCTTACTTCACAACAGACCCTTTATTGCGTGACGAGAGTAAAGTACGTAGTTTGGCACTATTTTGTAGCCCAAGAGTCGTTTGAGAATTGCACGCTAGCTTCATATGTATGTTCTGCGGCCGAAACCTACTTATTGCTCTTTGTGTTGAGCATACGCCATTTAGTCGGTGTATAAAAATGCATGATTACACACTAGTGGCGGTGCTGGGGTGAACGGTTCTTTGCAATCGTGTGTGGTGAACACAAACACAGGTCACCTCTCCGCAGGGTGGGGTTGGCTTAGAGCAGGCACGACCAAATCACATGCCGCGGGGGAACTTTTCATTTTGTACGAGTGAAATCACTCTGGTCGTCTCTACTTTAAACAATATACACACGGTAGGGTTGATATTTTAAAAAATGGCTCGACGTGAGCCTAGAACCAAGGTGCTACTAAGTTGTGGTATACAATTCTGACCACTCGGCTATCGCGGATGCCAAACCCGCTTGCTTTGTCCTCTCACTTGTTTGCTTTGTTTATTTTTGGCTGGTTTGGCCAGTGTTGTCATCGAAAATTCGCTTGATCCGAGTTAGTTTTGGGCAAATCTCATCTTTCTAAAATACAAATTAAACCAAAATCGCTGCGAAATTGCTTTTCCTCCGTACCTCTCTTTTATTCACACCATGCACTCCGTTTTTTTTTCATTTTCCTTTCAAAAATGTATAATCGCGCCATTTAACTTTAATTAGCCGCCTACTGCAGCACAATAAATAGTAAATAAAGAAGTAAAATAACCAAAGCCACTATTTCGAAATGGCGCGAAATTGCTGCAGCAACAGAAGCTAAATAAAAACACAAAACACACACACACACACAAACAACTTTTTAGTTATAGCAAAAGTGCAAAAATTGCTGTACTTTAGTTTCGGTATTAAAAGGTCTCAGCTCTTTTCCTCCCTCCTCCCTTGCAAGGTCCACTGCTTTTGCTCCATGGCGAATTACTAAATGCGCGCATGAAACGATGAAGGCAACAAAAGTGCACTTAAGTTGTTTGCTTGCAAGCTTACATAGAGACAGACCGACGCTGGCCGAGAACCTATCTGCCGCACAGCAGCAAGCAGCAAGCAGCAAGCAGCGAATTGTAGGAGGCAGTGGCAAAAAGCGGCAGACCATGTAATGATTGCAATTACTAGGGTTACCAGCCAACGGGCAACCAACTCCAACTACACCAACACCAGCAACAGCAACAACTACCGATTACTAACTGCATGCCAAACAATAGCTGCCTACAATTGCCAGCTAGCAGCACAAAAACAACAATGCTGTCGCTTTAGTTTTGTTCGCCTTTGTTTTGCCTATCCATTTTCGCTGCAGAGAGCTAAATGTGTAGCGGATTTGTGTTTGCCACCATCAACAACAAACAACCATCAACCACCATCACCGCCAGCAATGGTTAGAAGCACACATTTATCGCATTTATTTCTAGCGCAATTTCAGGGCGCTTATAACAACGCCAACAACACTTATCTGCGCGTTGTTGAATGGTTGGTGCGCTCTAGCGCGCACAGCATTAGATTTCAAATGCAGTGCTAACGCGACGCGTCGAAGTTAGTGGCGCGCACGTGGACGCGTGCGCGTTGCATGCCGCGCACATGCCAAAATTGTTGTTGCTTCTTTTTGTTTGTGCTACGCTTTTTAGCTCTAAACTGAATCAAGTACTTGTAGCAACGGCGGAAGAATAGACAACAACAACAACAACAACCGAATAAGGCAAACAATTTGTGGCAAGTGAGCACGCGCTTCGCTCCTAATGCTTTTACATACATACATATAGATGTATATAGAAATATGCGCACAGCCATTATGATTTAAGTTAAGGATGAGGAAATTGGAGTGACTAAAAAACGATTCTTGTCAGCTTCTAAAATGTAAAAGAAAAAAAAACGGGTTTGCTATACTTAGAATTTGTTGTAGTGGCGCAAATACAGCAATGCGATTGGGGGCGGTTTTTTCGCATGCCTATGCCACGGTTGTTTCAGCGGCGAGGTAATAAGTTTAATGATATGGCTGCCTACTACTTGTAAACCGACAGCATGACTGCCCAGCGCGCTCGCTAGTTTCCGCTTCAGCTCTGGTGCAGTGTGCTATCGATACTTGGGCCTTAGCAATTGCTAACATGCCAGCCAGCCAACCAGCCAACCAGCCAAGCAACCAACCGGCCAACCTAGCGGAGACGCGCCTCAAGCGCTGCAACACTGCAGTTTGCATCAAGATAGGCGCAATAGTAGCGAAGCTAGTCGCAGTGCTAGCGCGCCACTTGGTAGCAGCACAGCAGCAATGTTGTAATTTAAGCCGTCCACCCTCGTAATTGCGGTGTTTGCACTGAAAATGGCAGTGCGCACAAAGAATTAATGCAAAGAATGAACGTTGCTTTTGTTGTACGATTGCAACAAACGAGCGAGTGCCCATCACTCGAGTGGTCAGCAGCAGCAACTGGCAAATGCTGTCAGCAAAGTTATTACTCAGCTACTTCCTACCTCTCCGCGTTGAGACTCTTTTTGGTCAGCGCGCCCTTGCGGCAGCCCTCACTTCACTCACACTTATGAGCAGCGCAATCCATTGCAGTTTTCTTCTTACTAAATTTCCACACTTTGTGGCCGACAGCTCTGCTTTGTGGCTTAGCTTGGCTACATTATTAGTGTCTGCCGGCCTTGCTGGGCCAGTGTTTTGTGTGCGGTCTTTTGGCGTCATTTGGCTGGCGTTTTACCTGCTAAAAGCAATAAATCAACAGTTTATGGTTGGAAAATTCTTTATGATTTGGCTGCGGTTTCGTCTATGATTTTTTTAATTTTTTTTTTTGGTTTGTGTGGCATTTTGCTGATTTTTTGGAATTTCTCAATGAATTCCACTTGCGCTTGCGAAACAGCGCGCATGGGAATGGTCATTGTTGAGCGGTTGCCTATTGTAAAAGTGTGTGGGAAGCAACCTGTTTAGTTAGAAGGTGTGAACTGGAGTTCGAGTGTATGGATTTACATAGATTTAAATTTCATCAACAGCTTCCCTTTTGTTGTTGGTGTTGACAGTAATTCAACAAATATGCTCAACTCCTCCTCATTTAACGGCGATATATATTTATGTCTCGAATATTTCTTTTTTTTTATATTTTCGAATTATGGAAATAACACAATTTTCGGTCTCCGTGATGTCATGCTGTTTTTGTTGTTTACATATTTTATAGATGACCGAGCATTCAGGCATCTCCCGCAGCTGCGTAGGTGGACAAATTCTTCGATTGATTTATTTAAACGATTTTAAACTAAATCGATTGGCGGTGCTTTCATTGTTAACTGAAATTTAAAATATTGAAGATCTTTTCTCGGATTTACTTTTGAATTTTTGTTTAACTGGTATTTAAAATAGTCAAACCTTTAGCAGTTAATCACAAGAAATTCCGGGTATAATAAACAGGAAATGGAATTAAGCTACTATGGGAGCCAATTTTGAAGCTATTTGAAGTTCCTTTTAAAGGTTTCTGTGAAAAATAGTTTGCACATAGCATCGCTTTCAATTGGTTTTGAGTCAGTTGAACAAATTTCCAAAGACAGCTTTGTCCCAAACTACGACCTTTATTATTCGGGAATCCAGGTGCAGGTGCATCCTTAGGTTTGCAGAATATAGATAAAATGAGAATTATTGAGAATGAGATTACCTTACGAATAAATGGTCGCATTAGCTGTTTGAGAAGCGCTAATATATTTTTTTGTCTGCCGAATGTAAGCATAAAGAAGCACGAGGAACCTAATGACAAAGTGTAGCTTACTTCTAGGCGATTTGATTCCTGAATAAAAACCAGCAGGCAGTTTAACGAAAGCAATTTAATGAAAAATTATTTTCAGAATTCAGAACGGGCCCAAAAACCCGTAAAATAAGTAAAAGTATAATTTTCAATAAAATTTCCAAATTCTTCAAAAACATAAATAAACGTCGAAAAATTAAAAATAAACCCCAATAACTGCGAAGACAAATCTCAACAAATTTCGAATATTTTCCGAAAAATTTCGAAACTCAAAAAAATTCCAAAATTTTCGACCCCTTCCAATTTTTTATCAGCTCCTTATAAACAAGTTGCAAAAATTACCGAACATTTGCTGGTAAAAAATTTTGGTTCAATTTTGCCTTTTCCATTTAGAAACAGAGTGCAACAATATTTTCGTAAATAAACCATGAAAAGTGCCGAAAAGAAATGGAATAATATAAAACAAAAAGTTCCATTAAAATTTTCGAAAACCCTCAAAGATATGCACAAATATCGAAAAATCGAAAAAAAAACAAAAAAGTGAGCACAAAAAATGTGCAAAATTTTAAAAAACCTTTGAAAAATATTCAAAACTCAAAAGACCCCAAAAACTAGGACACTTTTTATTCTTATACCAATTCCTTATCAAACAAAAATCTAAAATTACCCAATATTTCCTGCTCAAAACATTACAGGTCTACTTTGCATTTCTTCCTTTAAAAAATTCGGTTTTATTTTCTTATTCACGATTAAAATACATAATTAAAATTTTATATCATGGCGAAGTCGTGTCCTACACACGTTGGAGGCTATCACATTTTCGGTATGCTTTTTGGTTTCAAATTTTACAAACACCTTTTATTTGTTACATCTGGCTTTCCGAAAATATCTTGAAAGTGTTAGTGTTTAGCTTTAATTAAACCAGGCAAATTCACTTAGCAATATTAACATTATCCAAATCTTTAAAAAGCCCATCTTGTAGCATAGTTTTTAATTAAAGTACATATATGTAAATACATTCATACATATGTATGTTGGTACAAAGATAGAATTTCATTTAAAAAAAAAATTATCTCAAATGCCAATGCATTTTCATCAGGTAATTATTTTTTTCACTTTATTGCAATTATGTTTCGTGATCCCTGTCAACCTGCAGAGCGTAATTCCCATATCATTCATGTCTTCAACTCATTCTTTTTTTTTTTTTTTTTTTGCAGATTACCCCAAGAGCAACCACAAAATGTCTCGCCTATCAGTGCTGCCGTTCAATGCCCTTCCTTTATGCCAAATTTCACACTTAACAATATTTGCAAATTAATATTTTTCATTATTGCATAATTTTTAATAACGAAATATTAATTCAAGTGACATCCGGTAGCTGCTGGCTGCTGGCTGCTGGTGGCAACTATGAATGAATTAATGAATGTAATGAAATGGAAGAAAAATACACAAATAAAAAGTAGCCAGAAATTAACTG
>NW_016165861.1:0-3108 GCF_001687245.7 Rhagoletis zephyria | reverse complement strand
AGATGCTGAAACACGTTTTTTTTTTCTTAAATTGCCGTGATATAGTCCTTTCAGGTGTAAAGTTTCAGCCCATTCTGATGCCTCCTTCCACTTATATAACCACATGTCCACAATGACTATTTTCATATAAAAATGCAAGAAAAACTCGGTTTTCTCGAAATGAGTAACCGGTACGGAAAAACCGATTTCATTTTTGAAATTAGAGGGGCATAATACTTCTAGGTGTGAAGTTTCAGCCAATTCTGACCACTCCTTCTATTTTTGTCCATCATTTGTATGGAGTCGCGGCACTGTGCGGCGCACAGTCAGCAACTAAGCAGCGATCATAAATGTAGTTGTTGTTGTTGTTCTTGTTGCTTGGTGTATCTATCAGCAGTAGCAGTAGGAGCAGCGCAATGTCATTGCCTATTGATTCTTAGTCTGTACATCAAGAAGAACGGTAAACATGCATATGCACATATTCATATGATTTTACAGTTAGATAGTCTTGATATTCATATATAATTTGTCTGGCTGTTTGTGTCGCTTGTTGCATGCCACACGGGTGTGTTCTTAAAGTGCCCGTGCTGCTGTTTTATTGTTGGGTCAACATCAGCCATAGGTCGACAGGTCGAAAGTCGAGTTTTGTTGTTGTGATTTGGCGTTGCTCCCGCGGCTTGGATCAACCGAAGGGCCAAAAGTATATTTGCACTTCCGCTGTCAGTGGAATAGAAAATAATACAGTTGTTTTTGCATCGTAGTTGCAATCAGTGTTGCTGCCACGTTTCCGCGGATCTACTGGTGGAGTTGCTGCTCGATCGACTCCGCTGCTGGTTATCGCCTCATTAGCTGCACTGTATTTGCATTTAAATTTAGATAGAAACTGGTTTGTAATTAATCGGTTTTGTATTCGATTTTCTACTTGAATAGCGATTTTTCATGTACAAATCCGCAACGATCATTGGTCAGTCGTCGATCATAGTGATTTAAAGTCAAGGGACAGCAAGCGTAGAACTAAATCAATGAGGAGGAAAGTAGTGGATATTTAAGAATATTTAGATTAAAATTATGGTATACAAAAGCGAAGGGATGAGTTCAACAGAGGTAGGCTATGGACATCTAACAAGCTGTGACGTTTTTATGGTGGATTTATTCCAGCTGAAATATCAACATATGTACTTCTTCTTCTGAACCAAGCTGCTCAACGAACCCACCTAAAGCACATCTTTTTAATATTAAGCTTGCCTCTTTTCTATGTTAGCAAAGAGTGATACTTATCCTTTGGAATCCTCAAGCTGAAAGGCTACTTTATACCCTATGATTGGGTGGGACCATAATCTGGGTATGGTCATTTGCCTTGGATAATCTTTGAGTTAAAACTGGAGTCTTTTTAAGCTACTAAAAGTGTGTTTATTCAGCTCCCCAATAGACCAAAAGTTGCCCAAAAATTATTTCTCACACGTATTTGCTGTGCCGCTCTGCCGCTCTTCTTCCTAGCCGTATCCCCTTTCACCCCAGAGAGTTATCACCAATAAAAAAACAAAAAAAAAGCGCTACGAACACCACCATCAAAAGTAATAACAACAACAGCGACCACTGAATTCAACTTAAATTTGTTGACTATAAAACAAAATAAAATACAGCAAAACAATCAAGGACGGATGTGGTTTTCTGTGCAACACACTATTCACTGCCGTTCGCTACACACACTCACACATACCCACACACGAACACCTTCTTATTGCGCTTGTTTCAGTGCAAATTGCCGGCATATATCATTTTCTGCTTCTTTTTGGCTTCTTTTTAAGCTACTACTACTGTTGCGGTTGTTGTTGCTGTTGTTGTTGCTGTTGTTGTTGTTGCCACCGCCGCCGCCACACAACTTGTAACTTTCGATCAAGGTCAAACAAATTATTTATGACACAGTTGCAAGCAACTAAACATAAAAGCTAAAAACCGCAAACAGCCAATAATCGCCCGGCCATTAATAGCTGCAACATCGAAACGCCGAAACGCCGGTCGCTTGGTAGCCACGAATTGAGTAACAAAATATTGCGCTATGCTAAAGAAACGTAGACAAAAGCAAGCTGGAGCTTAATCGAAGTTTTAGCAAAAATCGTTAAACTTTTTCTGCCTGCACCTCCCACCACCTCCCGACCCTCGCCAACTAAGCGTTTGCTGCCAGCAGAATTGATTTTGAGGGCGGCAAAGGGGTAATTGATGAGATGACACTGTTGCACGCTGATGTGCATGAGGAAGATGCTTACCGCTTACCGCTTGCTACTAGCTGGCCGCCCGCTCCCGTTGCCGACGTCTTTCTTGTTGTTCCTTTGGGGCCCGATGCTCTCCTCTTCGTGTCCAACACTGTTGGGTGGCTCTTCGCTTTCCTTCTGCTTTGACTTTTCCCTTTCCAATTTTCATCTTTGTTGTTGCTACATGATCGCTCGCCCTGTGTTGAGTAGGAGTGTCAGTTGACCAAATGTAGCAACAACACACCCACACACACACATGACATTTATTCCACCACTTGTAGCGTCAAGTGCTGTGGTAAATTTTACGGCAAGGCTTATACGGCTTGTTGTTACTTTTGTTGTGGTCACCGGTCCTCAATCGCCATTTGTTGTTGTTGTGTTTACTGTACTGCTCGCCAACCGTGGGAGCAAAACCGATACGTATACGCGGCATGCAGTGCGGCGAAAATTAGTGTTGGCTGTCACTTGCGTTTGTGGTTCTTGCTATTGCTATACAGCAGTAGTTGTTGTTCTTGTAGTTTTTTTTTTGGCGATATTCACTGCATTCAAGCTGTTGTTGTTCGTTGTGGCGTCGCATAGTTTCGTGGTTACGCTGCGTTCTCAGGCGCTATTTTTTTTTTTTTTGGTTTTTATCTTTTTGTTTTCGAGCTTGCGGCTTTTTCTGCACTTCCTGCTGCGCGGTCGGCGCAATATTGTTGTTGCGTTTCTTTTTTGTCAACTTACTATATTCCGTCCATTGGTGAATGCCATTTTCTGTCGCTTTCCTACTTAAGTATGTATGTATATCATTCCGCTGGCTGATTTTGACTTGCCATTGTTGTTGCTGCCTTGCTGCCTTGCTGCCGCTGCTATTTGCTGGTCAACACTCGCACGCAGT
>NW_016165860.1:18740-26111 GCF_001687245.7 Rhagoletis zephyria | reverse complement strand
CATGTGAAATTTTCGACAGTAAATTGGCGGCTTGCGTGAATTTAAGGTTAACCTGTTTTACTTTGTAAAATTAAATGGGTGCATATTCAAAGTATTTCTAACTAAAAGTCTGATTAAAAAGTTTGTTGACTTTTTTTATATATTGCACAATGACTGAAATTTTATGTATGCGGTGTTTGTTAAAGAATAAACTATAATATTTTATAAGAAAATAATTACAATTCAAAAATAATAAAAAAAGTACCAAAACCTGCCAACATCCGAGTGTCGTATAGTTATGGTAAACACTATACTCGCAGCTATCAGCACTTGATTCTATTCGACATTTTTAGATCCCTTTTGTTTAACGGCTTTTTTAAGTAGACAATCTTAGTCTTCGGAAACTAGTTGCAGTAATCTTATTACGAGTATGCTTATGTTTTTGTCACATACTCGTAAATATGTTATCAATTATTCATATTTTCCTATCTTCCTTCGCCAACAGCATCAATACTGAAGTGCCATTCATTCATTATTTCAGATATGCGAACTAGGACACATCATTCTAGCTTTGTTATTCCCGAGCGGCTAAAATAATCACAAAGGCAACAATACTTAATGCAGCTATCAGTAAGTGAGGGTATGTGAAAAGATACTATGTATTTACGAATGTATACATACATACTTATGTACTCCCAGTAATGGTACAACGGAGTACTATTTATCTATGTTTATGAATATAGTCGTATGTAAATACATATGTATATATGTACTTGATAGAACAATATCACTATGGTGGGCGAGCACGCCCCAGCTGAGATTGTGCCGGTTTAATACCCAGGAAAAATTTGGGGACCAGGTGGTCCACAGGGTCGTAGTTTTAAAGTATGTGCGAAAGGACCAGGTTGCATACTAGTAACTTGTTATGCTGACCTGGACCAAATCAAATGTAAAAAAACTGCCCATCGGCAATATGATTCGATTGGCGAATGTGCCATCGTCCAAATGGAGTAGTTGAGGTGGTCCCAGTTTATGCAGCGGTGGACCAGAAGTGGTCAGATCCAATGACATGGCAATGTTAATGTAACCATATTCTCTCCATATGTTACAAGCTAGCGTGATCCTTTACTAGTATTTAACCTATTCCCACTTTTTTCAGGGTAAGTACTGGGTCGCATATGTATGTATATACACTAGGGTGGTCCAAAAAAGTCTGAATTTTTAAACATTCTTTTAATACCCCTAGGATTGTTCTATACTGAAAAAATATCGCTGTTTTTTTATTTCGAAATCAAAAAACATTTAGTGGTCGCTCAAAGCGCTCAAACTTTTCCATGTATTTTATATGGGAACAAAGCAGTTTATCGCACAAATAGTCTAGATTTCTTTAAGATTAATATTTTTCGATCGGAAGACTCTGTTTCGCTTTGAGAAACTTTCAATAATAATACCTAATTGTTAATTTTTTAATATTAACTATTTTTTATAGGTCCCTCAAAACCCCAAAAAAATGCAATAGAAATGCAAAATCGTTAGTATTAAAAAATTGGAACATAAACAATTCGATAGTATTGTCTTCTAAAGAGAAACTGAGTTTTCCGATCGAAAATTATTGATACCCGAACGGGTATAAAAAGCGACTAGTCACTTTTAAAAAATAAAAATAAAAAATTTGCGCCAGCTGCGATTCGAACCAGGGCGCTCAGATTTGTTGAGCGAGTACTCTCTCTGTGTGCCAACGGCGTACANTAGTATTAAAAAATTGGAACATAAACAATTCGATAGTATTGTCTTCTAAAGAGAAACTGAGTTTTCCGATCGAAAATTATTGATACCCGAACGGGTATAAAAAGCGACTAGTCACTTTTAAAAAATAAAAATAAAAAATTTGCGCCAGCTGCGATTCGAACCAGGGCGCTCAGATTTGTTGAGCGAGTACTCTCTCTGTGTGCCAACGGCGTACATGAAATTTCATTGACTAAGTGCGTACATATCATTAAATCGTTATAAGTACCCGTTTGAGATTAGTCGGGGACTAATTGATCTCCAATAGTAGCCATATGCGACTAATTAATGCCCAATTGTACCCGATTGAGAGTAATCTCGGAATACTATCTTTAGAGGTATGATGTGATACCGTTAGTTGCACAGCAAAGTATCTTTCAAATATCTACATCTGTAATTATTCGAACCAACACTTCAACAAACAGATTTTTCAAAAGCAATCCCATGCAAACACACACACATACACATTTGCACTTTGTATCTGTATGATGGATTAGATGAAAATGCACGCACAAACACACTAAGTAGATAAATGTTGAGGTATCCGCTGGAACTGCAAATCTCCGCACGTTTTTCTATATGTATAGCAGATATGCGCGAGTAATGTGACCGCGTATGAATTTGCGGAGGTGTATGCCGACGCCTGCGTGCGCGCGACTAACTAACCGGCTTATTGACTTATCAATCGACTAAATGAACGACTGCCCGGCGGACTGAAAATCGTTCAGTCAGTTTGTCGAATAGATTTCTTTAATTTTGGTCGCTTGGCTGATCGGTTGTTTGGAATCGCTCGCGTCTGTCGCCAACGCTGGTTGATGGTCAACTAAATTAAGTATGGGACGACACAGAACTGTTGAGTGTCATGTCAGCTTCATAGCCAGCGACCAGACGCACACAGGCATGGACGTAGAGAAAATAACCTTGCATGTGTTTGTTAATGCAAAGTGGTCTGGTTTCGACTGCAGCGCCAGCTGGCTTGCACGCGTGTCAGTTGTTTGCATGCGTGTATGGTTGTATGTAAATGCGTGTGCGGAAATCGCAAAATAGGCGCAACTTTGCTGACACTGCCGCAGCGCTGTGGTTGCAGTCGTCAAAAGGCAATCAAATGGCGCGATAGCAAGAAGCCGAATGGGCGGTACACAGTTAGGCGGGGTAGCAATTGTTGTTTTTTTTTTATCGCTTATGGATACTCTTCTCGGTCGCAGCTCCTTCGGTTGCTGAATGGTGTGTGTGTGTGTGTGTAAGTTTTTATGTATTGCGTTTGGTCGAGTGCGGGTGTGCAAAAATTATATGACTTGCTGATGACAGTGACACAATTATCACAATTACTCATAATATGTAAACTACTGAACCATATAGATGTAGATACATACATACATATGTACCTATACTTATGTATATAGCTTTAATTAACGAAATATGCAAATCACAGACAGCTACATATCGCTACCAAGCTGGAAGAACATTATAATATCTACAAAATATTTCTTTAATTATAGTATTGTATATTCCCGTTGCACTGAAATCTAAGATTTCGAACTCAAAATCTCTAGAGCTTGTTTAATTACTTCTACGGCACCTTCTTGCGATATGGTTATCACCTGTTGATTTCACAATAAAAATGGCGGCATACCTTTAGGCACTTTCCTCAACAGTGGCGGCTAAATTAAATTATCTATAATTATACCCGAGCGCACTTGTGCACAAGGGTATATTAATTTTGTTCACATAACGGTTGTTTGTAACAGCCAAAACGAATCGAGATAGATATAGACAAATGTATACATATATGCTCAGAATGAATAGAGAAATCGATTATCGATATCGAGAATCGATAACTCGAGCAAAAATTGAGATATCTCAACGAAATTTGGTATGTATGTAGGTTTATGTTAATCCATAATGTATTGATAAAATGGGCGAAATCGGACTTTAACCACGCCCACTTCCCATATAACGGTAATTTCCAGAAATACGAAAACTGCGATATTTTAGTAACTACTGAAGATAATTCACTCAAAATTGATATTTACAATAATTTTCAGACGAAAAATAAGAATATTATAAATTTTTGGAAAATGGGCGTAGCCACGCCCACTTATGGTTACATGTGTATATCTTGGTAACCGCTGCACCAATTTCTTCCAAACTTGGCACAGTTGTTGGCCTTGGCATAACATACCAAATGGCCGAAAATTTTTAAAATCGCTCAATAACCACGCCTACTTCCCATATAACGGTAATTTTCAGAAATACGAAAACTGCGATATTTTAGTAACTACTGGAGATTATTCACTCAAAATTGATATTTATAATAAGTTTTAGACGAAAAATAAGAATATTATAAATTTTTGGAAAATGGGCGTAGCCACGCCCACTTATGGTTACATGTGTATATCTTGGTAACCGCTGCACCAATTTCTTCCAAACTTGGCACAGTTGTTGGCCTTGGTACAGCATAAAAAACCGCCGAAACTTTTTAAAATCGGACAATAACCACGCCCACATCCCATATAACGGTAATTTAGAGAAATACAAAATCTTCGATAAATCAGTAAATATTGAAGCTAATTTATTCAAAATTGATGCTTGCAACAATTCTTTACCAAGAAATATGTTTATGGTAAAATTTTGGAAAATGGGCGTGGCACCGCCCACTTATGATAACATATACTTATATTGGTAACCGTTCTACCAATTTGTACCAAACTCGGTACGGTTATTGTGCTTGCCACATAAAAGCCAATTGTTAAAAATTATTGAAATCGGGCTAAAATTACGCCCGCTTTTCATATAACGGTAAATTTCAGAAATGCTTGAAACTGCAATATTTCGAAATTTAAGGATGCTACTCAAAATTGGTACACCCCGGTTTACCATCTAGCGGTAGCTTTCGAAAAGGTGAAAAACCATATATTTAATACTTGCGCCGAGTATTTAATGTTCGGCGACGCCCGAACTTAGACTTTCTTACTTGTTTTTGATATCGATTTAAAATAAATTTCTCTAGAAGCACACGCAACTCTGGCTAACCTTATCGAATACTGGTTGGAAGTTTCTGTGAACTCTGAAGTTTTGTCTTTCGAATAGCAATTGGGGACCAGACGCCGCACCTCGGTTGTCATTTACGTAAACAAATAAGTGTTAAGGATTTTACTCAGTTGGCATGAGTGTAGACATGTATGTATGTACTTCCTCTTCTCTTTTCATGTTCGTTTCTAAAGTAAGGGCAAACGGTGAGAAAACTTTGTGTTCGTTTCTTAAATTGTCACACTCTTGTAAGGCAAAAAAGGCATATTTTCTGCCCATTGAAGCTTTGTCAGTGGAGATGGTTAGATGGTTGCTTAAAACGATAATATTAGCCGTCATCGATTCGCCAACAGTTAACGAGTGGCGAAACGAACGAACTCAATGAGGTACAACCAAACTCGCTATCGTCTATCCGTGCTAGCTAACTTTGTTGTTGCTTTCACATACAAAATTCTTTAAGCGAACGGAACTCAAACATAGCGAGCGAGAAGTGGCGAATCGATGACGGCTATTATGAAATTCGAGAGCTGGATAGGACAAGAAGGCAAAAACATGCACCTTTATTTGGTTGAGTGTAACATCAAACACATTTTGCACCGTTGGGTAGAAACGAAATCATCAGAGGTGAAAGTGGTGAAAGGTCAAACTTGCACTTAATTATTATAGAATTAAATGGATTATAAAACTATAAACCTAAAAATTTTCTATAAATTTAATAAAGTGTCAAATTTTGATGACACTTTGTTGATTTTTTCAACTTTTGTACAAAGTTGGAAACATAGATTTTTTTTTTTTTACAAAATGAAATATATTTTCATAAAAATTATTAAAAATATATGTATGTATAATAAAAAAATCAATAGTCAAAACTTTTCAATATGTGTGTGCCGTATTATGACATGCACTATTTATGTATAAATATTTACATAACTATTTATGTATACAACATACACACATATGTATGTATGTACATACAGTGCCGAACAGAAGTATTGGCACAGTGAATTTTTCGCAATATATGCAAAGTTTTTAATTCTAATTTATTTTCGATAATTTTTTATAAGAATATTGTTCATTCTACACCAGAAAACATAATAATAACATCTTAATTTATTTTCAAAATTCAAGTTTGAAGTCGCTAGAAAATCGCGTTGATTTTTGGCAATAAAAAAAATAATTGTCGAATATACTTTGTATGGAAGAACTTGCGTGAAAAAAATTACCAAAAATCAACGCGATTTTCTAGCGACTTCAAACTTGCACTTTGTTATACTAAATTTGAATGGGCTATAAAACTGGATACTTAGAATTTTTCTAAAAAATGTGAATAAAAATATGCAAATTAGTGTGCAAATTTAATGAATTTTCCTGAGTTTTGCGCAAAATTTAGAGATTTTATTACTAAGTTTTCTGGTGTAGAATGAACTATATTTTTATAAAAAATTATCGAAAATAAATAAGAATAAACAACTTTGCAAGTTTTGATTTTTTTAGTGGAAGGTGTTGCTCATTTTCTCCATACAAAAAATAATTGTCGAATTACTTTGTATGGAAGAACTTGCGTGAAAAAAATTACCAAAAATCAATGCGATTTTCTAGCGACTTCAAACTTGCACTTTGATATACTTATATTTGAATGGGCTATAAAACTGCATACTTAGAATTTTTCTAAAAAATCTGATTAAAAAGCTGCAAATTAGTGTGCAAATTTAATGAATTTTCCTGAGTTTTGCACAAAGTTTAGAGATTTTATTATTATGTTTTATGGTGTAGAATGAACAATATTTTTATAAAAAATTATGGAAAATAAATTAGAATAACGAACTTTGCATATATTGCGAAAAATTCACTGTGCCAATACTTCTGTTCGGCACTGTACTTACATATGTATGTACGTACATACATATGTATGTACGTACATATATATATATATGCATATAACAACGGCATTAAAGCGGATATTGCTGTTTGAATACTTCCTAATTAGTTGCGAGAGATTATGATATGAATTTAAAGCACCGCAGTTCATATCAACAAAGAAGAGTGGAAAGCAAAAGATGAAGAGGAAAGTTCTATGTGTTCAAAAAGTTCTTTGAATATTGTTGATTAAAGTTTTTACGTACATAAGAAAAGTATAAAATCATATCTTCACTTCAGTTATTAAGTGAGGATATGAATAGAGACAAACACGAGTGATACACTGCGAAGCATAACTATAGACTCATTTATGTACCTAGTTTTTCGAGTTTCCGGCCCGTTTAACCCTTTCGGCCCCGCTCCTGAACCAACTGTCCGAACAATTTTTTTTCATGATTCCCGTATTTATTAGACCTAAATTAAGGATCTTTGAAGATTTCAGACTTCTGGAGTTATCGGGTCACTAGATATTAGAAGTTGCTTATAAGCAGGGAACGGATTTTTAGGACCTAGAAACCTATAAAAAAGGCAAAATAAAATAACGAAATAGGCTGGAAAAGGCAAAATAAAATAGCGAAAAAGGCAGGAAAAGGCGCTAGGTATTGCAAAAAAAACAAAATAAGGCACTAAAAAAGACAGAAAATACGAAGAACAATCAAA
>NW_016165860.1:12329-16211 GCF_001687245.7 Rhagoletis zephyria | reverse complement strand
ATAGATTTTGTAATCGATTTTTTATCGATTTTGTAATCGATTTAGTTAACGATTTTGTTATCGATATTTTTATCGATTTTGTTATCGATTTTATTATCGCTTTTGTTATCGATATTTTTTTCTTAGTTTGTGCTTTCGTTTTTGACTTGGATATGCTCTTAACCATACCACGTATTCTACGTTTAAATTTAGCGGGTGTATCTCCGATACAGCCTGCAGACCAAGACGAAGGCGCTGGACTGTTCCTTTTTTTTCTTAATTTGCTTGAAGATTCGAATGGGATTTCGTTCAAATCCGATTGAAATCCAAAAAAAAAAAAAACAATATCATAAAAATACGCATAAATTGCTGCCGGTCCTCCATTTATATTAGGTTAACAAAACGTATTTTATCTCATAAGAACGAAATTTTACTTTTACAAAATAATTAATTTCCAGTTTGTTTTGCAACAATAAAACAACCACCCTCGCTTCTTGTAACTAGTATGTAACACAACTTAGTTGATGTTCGATGGCAGCTATAAACCCTGAATGACGCTTAAATTTATGACTTCTTATTATTTATTATTTTTCTTAGTTCAAGGGTTTCACAGACTAAATCAATTAAAGATGTGTAACACTGTTCGGTAGATTTCACGTTCGTAGCGTGGTCCGTGAAACAGCGAAATGGTAAACATATAAAATAAAAACAAAAGCGAAGATGCGTAAAGATAAAGGTAAAAATGAAGATCAAGGTAAATTTAAACACTTTACTTATATAAGGGCAAAGATGAAGGGGAATATGTAGATGAAGAAAATAATAAACATAAAGCTAAAAACAAAGATAAATATTAAGAAAAATATGAGGATGAGGTTACCGATAAAAGTAAAGATGAAGATAGAGGAAGAAGATTATTATAAAGGTAATAAGATTTTCGGGACTATATCAGGATTTTCAAGACAATTTCGGGATTCTCGGAACTATTTCGAGACTATTTTGGAATCTTCGTTATATATATCGATATGTTATCGATATTGTTTTCGATGTATTTATCGATATTGTTATGGACATAATAACCGATTTTGTTATCGATATATTTATTGTAGTAATCAATATTTTTATTGATATTTTTATAGATATAAAAACGATACTGTTTAATATCTATGAACATATTTATTTATATCAGTAACAATGATATATTGATGAACCTATTTATCGATACTGTTATCGATATAAAAATCGATTTTGTTACCGATGTAATAATCGATTTTGTTATAGATATTTTAATAAATTTTGTTGCCGATATTTTTATAGATATTGTTATCATTATTTTATTTTGTTTACATGTTTACGGATTTTATCGATATTTTTATCAATTTTGTTATCGGTACTTTTACCGCTGGTGTTTTCGATATTTTATCGGTTATGTTACCGATATTTTTATGGATATTAGAACGAAAAGGGTAGAGGCAGTGATAAAGATAGAAAAGATATTAAACACATATAACCTTTAGCTTATAGGATAACATATATGTATTAACTAGCCTTCGTTTTATTCACAATTTTGAACCAATGAAATGCGTGCATATGTACATATGTATGTACGTATATTGATTATGAGAAAAACTAGATATGTAACTTAGGTTGCAATTCTCCAGTGTGGCCCAGGCGCACTTACTTTTTTTCTTACACATAAATATGTGTGTATATAAATACAATTCGCTCAATTCGTTCAAAATTCTAGCAGCGAATTTTTAATGCCTCTTCCAATCTAATAGAGTTGATCTAAAAATGAGAATTTATGATTTTGCTCTTGATCCTATTAAAGATTATTACATCAAATCGCAGTCATTCACCACAAATTAATTTGTGTGTCTGCAGTAATTAAATCCGAATCATAAAATTGTATGCATACAAATGTACAGTGGTGCATACAAATGTACAGTGTCGGAAATATAAATCGGGAAGATGCATGTGAGCCTCCTTTGGCTATTTCCCTTTCTTTTTTTAATGTTTGCTTATTTATTTATGAAAGTGTAGCTCGTTATCTAATAAAAACCATTTAAAGGTATGTTTATATTTTAAAAAATTTACGGATCATTTGCAATTTATAAGCAAATCATACTGAAATCAAGTATTTTCGCCTTGTGAAATTTGGCAATAAATTCATTGCAAATGAGAAATTTATCATAAATCAAAAAAAAAAAAATCGCCAACTAACCTTTTAAACAAATATATGTATACCCAGATACAAATATATGTATTTACTAAATCAGAGAGTAAATCTAAATTTAACTAAGAGCAGGTACATATAAACAACGTATTTTATTTTTTAAGTGGTTTTATTATTGTCCGAGTAGATCACCAGACGCAGTGATATGTGACAATGCAAAAAGTGGTGGTCGCGACTCGTGCGACACATTGGACGCAGACCGCGATGGAATTCTACGCCAATCTATTAGTGCGTGGGCTTTCTATATCCAATATACTTTACATACAGCATTTGAATGCATAAGTATATATCTACTTATGTACATACTTATGTATGTATATGGCTATAAATAAAGAAAATTGTATTTTTGTATTTATGTATCTGCTACTGTGAGTATACAAACCTAGGTACACTCGCAAATGCAAAATAAATATAATTTTAGACATCAGAGGCTTTTTGTATTTTTTTTTTTCAAAATGCAGCGAGAAAATTGTACATTGATTATGATTGATAAGCTGAAAAGAGGTGTCTGAATAAATATGTGGGATGCTTAATTTTCAGTATCAGCTAATAAGATTTGTGTGGAAGAGGGCATATGTTCGACCTTTTTAATAAAAACTGTTCGTTCGTTTTCCAATACATACATACATGCAAGTATGTAAGTATGTGAATATGAAGTATATGCCACATATCAATTTTGCTATTAGCCGCCAATATTGTTCGAATTATTAAGTACTTATTTGAGCTCTAATGCTGACTATATGCCAAGAATTTCAAAATACTTTAACTGCGTACATATGTATGTACATTTCGGCATACGTGACTCCACGCATCTAGAACGAGATTGCAAGAATTGATTACCGAACACCCACCCACCAACTGAGAAGTATTTATGACAAAGAAATATGCACATCTGTACGTATGTATGTATATACACACATACATACATACATACTTACATGCACAAGTATGAATTTTGTAAATGGCAATAAAGCAATAAAAAATAATTTGAATAATAAAAAATTAAAATGTATAATACGCCACGCATGCCCATATGCTTCTTTTTACATATGTACATACGTTAATTTGTTTATTTTTATGTACTGACAGCCATTTATGGGAATTCGTAATAATTTCATAAATATGTATATAGGTACAGATGGGGCATTCCAAAGTGACGGTTGGGACATTTTAACTCGTTTTTCGAAGTCAGATATCAGTTTAATACGAAACTTGACTGGTGGGACAACGATGACACCCGCTTCTCTGAGTTTATTTATTTAAATCAATCAAGCGGCTTTCTCGAATGTAATTTGGTTTGCAACCAATCATTTGATCATGAAGAAATTAACGGTAATCTTAAATTTTTATATGAGAATTGAAGTCGCGTTTTGTTTTTTGCTTAAAAAATACTTGCTTTATTTTAGTTTAAGTTGTATCATTTTAGGAATTACGTATGTTAACAAAGTGGAAATCTGTTTTTCGTTGCCTAAATATTTTGGAATTGACAGAAAGGCTACCTTTGTTTTTCTTCTTTCTTTTTCTTTTTTTGGCGCTGTAACCGCCTAAGCGATTTTGGCCGAGTTCAGCAAAGCACGCCAGTCGTTTCTCCTCTGTGCCAACTGACGCCAATTGGAAACGCCAAGTGAAGCCAAGTCCTTCTCCACCTGATCTTTCCATCGCAGTGGGGG
>NW_016165860.1:0-10704 GCF_001687245.7 Rhagoletis zephyria | reverse complement strand
ACGTTTATATAGCGAGCCGCTTGCTCCAAGCAGACACCCGCTTGCAGCCGCACCTACTGGTGAACAGACGCTGCAGACTTCAGTGAGCCCTTAAACCGAATAAGTCAGAGTGGCCCCACCGAAGCTCCCTCTCTTTCTGCCGTGACCCAAGGCTCCACTCGGATTGGTTACCGCATCTCGCACATGGGTTGCTCACGTTGCCCAGAGTGCGCGAACGAGGACGCAAGAGTCGGGATTGAGTATAGCCATGCAACTGTAACTGCATACCCAGCGCAATGACTATACCCCATTCCACACCTTTGTTTTAGGGCATTCATATATTTGGCACAAGTCACTCAGATTTCTGCGCACTTCAGCTGTTTGATGTATACAAACGATGCACAAATGGACTAATTGATTTTTTATATCGCCTGGAAAAGTTAGGAAATTTGCTTACCACGCGCCAAAACATTAAAAACACAAATAAATTTGCTGCCAACAAATTGCATATCGACATAAGCAAGTAAATATATAGATACATACATACATATGTATGTATGTATGTATGTTTATGCATACTATACATATGTACCAGTGTTGATAATTGTATTTTCCAATTTCGTATGAAAATTTAATTCAAATTATACTCTGTATATACTAAATTGTATCAAATTTTTGATTCCTATTATTTTACTAATATTTAGTTATTGTGTACAACTTGTATTTAATTATTGTTCCTAAGAATGTACAAATAAATGCTAAAAATGTATAAGCCTTTACTTTATTTACATAAAACTTTACACACTTTTACATCAGATAATCAGGGTATTCATCCAAACGTGTAAATGGCTCGTAACTTTGTAAACTTGGTAAATAAACCGGTTTTCCATACAAAATTAAGCAAGTTTCCGAGGTTTACGAGCCTTCGAGACATTTACGCGTTTAGATGAATTGTATGTATATAAACATAAAGATTTACAATGAATACATAGGTACATATTTTTAAATTTATAAAGTTGCCAGTAAGTTGCAAAAAATTATTAATTAAGCAAATAATTACTAGTAGTTTCAACTGTGTCCGAACTTTTTATCAATGTTATTTTATGGCAGTATTGTCGACTGGAATTATGACAATCTCTAGTCGTTATTAAAGAGGAAATTTGTTCTATTTCGACATTTTGTTTTGCTTGACTTTTGTATGGAGAAGATCCTTTCAATATTGGCTTAAGAATGTGAAATCGATAACACACCTGGCTTATTTAAAATATTTTTAGTGATTCTTACTTTTTCCCAAAATTCCCAAATATTGAGGTTGACAAGCCTTTTTAAATCAAGGTGTTCAGCCCTAAATTCTGTGTTGCTGTCTTCTGTTCTAGCAGAAGAAGCGTTCAGTTTTGAAGACCAAATTAGAAATTCGTCATTAAAACTATTTTTTTTTCATAGCACGACTAAAGTTTACACAAAATTGTTCTACGGTTTTTCTAAAATTTTGAATATATTTCTTTTAGTTTTTTTTTTGTTTTGGCAAATGAGCAATTGCTTCACGATACGCGTCTTGTACATCAATTTTATCAAAACAGTGCTGTATAACTTAACTAATCAAGTGCTGCCAAATTTTGGCTACATAAAAAATTATACTAAAAAGTGTTGGGCAGTAAGAAAGTAGAAAGCACTTGAAATTGTATCAAAAAAGTACAATTGTATCGAAATTATCAACATTGATATGTACATTCGTGCAAACCATGTTCGATTGAGCCATCAACCAGTTTAGTCATTCCTGCATTCACTCATTCATTAATCGCTTCTGTCTGCCACGGACCACAGTCGAGACGCGACAGCAAAAAAATTTCATTTTTACAATTTTCATTAACAAATCGATAAGTACATATATGCATGCAAATAAATGCATGTATGTAAACACGGTGCATATGTAAATATTTACAAATACAACTTGCCAAAACAATTTAATTTTCTTGCTCGTCGTTGCACCAACTTTCCACTGTAGAAAAGATTTTCCATTTAATTATTGCCATTTTATTTACATTAACTTCTTATGTATTTTTTTGCAATTTTTCAATTTACTTAATGTAAACGAGGTGCGAATTTCGATACGCTCATGTTGTGCAGCTAAATATACCTACATGTATGTATGTATGTAGTTGCCGCGTGTAGCGATTTCTTTTAATCGTCATCGGTAATGTTTCGTTGGATTAGACGGGAAATGCGTTGGCGATCTTTCAGGTCTGGCAGAACTTGTCTGCGGCATATCGACCATTTAGTTTTGCTATTTTAACGTTCCACGTATGTACATACATTTATATATAGCTAGTACTGTATTGATTCATGCAAGGTTATGACATCAATGCTTGTCAATAAATAAACACTAAAAAATCTTAAAATTACTTAGAAATAAACAGGTGAAGCTATAAGCTAACTTAGATGGATCTATTGCTGTTAATGAAGATGTTTAATATTTAAAGATAACAAGTAATTTTTAAGCAAAAAACGAAAGTGCCTTCAATTCTCATATAAAAATTTAAGATTATCGTTAATTTCTTCACGATCCAGTTATCGGATCTAAACAAAATTAGTGAGCTACCACCTTTCCGCTGAATTATAGAAATCGGTTAACGTGGTCTAAAGATATGCGGTAACATACTTAAAAAAAAATATTCCGACGAACTGATAACCTTCTCCTTTTTGTGAACTCGGTTAAAAAAAATTGGAAATGAGCACGGCCTAGATTAGCCGTTTGCAAAAGTTTAGAAAATAAGTCTGATGAGAAGATATGGTGTTCTCTGAAATAGCAGCTATAACTTCCACCAGTTCGGGCTAATTTCGGATTTAACTACGCACTGTGAAATTGGCCCTTAAACTTGTTTATTTTTTCCATTTTTTCTAAAAACAAATCCTGGTATGAAGCTCAATAATACTACTGTAAATTAAGTATAAATTTCTCTCTGCAAACAGGGTAACAGTACACATTTTATACAGTTATCTTTGAAATGAAAAGTTCTCTAGTCGCTGGACCATTACAATATTTATGGAATAACAAATATATTTGTTCGATTTCTTATCATTTAAACACCCGTGTGTCGCTTACAGTGAACCATCCTACATGTTGGCCAGTGATAGTAGATATGTATCTAGCTATACTTTCTCAGTACAGTAGCAACATAAGTTTGGCCTCTTGATACCTGCCAGTCTTTGTTGGGTAACAGTTTTATTCACTACCTTTCGAGAAAAGATCAAACTCAGCACTACCACCCTATAGAGGAGGTGCATCAGTCCTATTGCCTTACTTCCACCGTAAATAAAAGACGGACATCATCATAATCTATATTCCAGAAAATGCGATAGACGGAAGCTATTACAGCTGCCATGGGACGGCATAGTACAAATTTGTCCTTGACCTTGTCTTCAGCTTTAAGTGCGTTCCATCCACTCAGATAACGACCATCTCGCAGTTAATGGGGACAACAGACGTGAGTGCGAAGAAATATGGACGCTGGCAGGTTAATGATTTCAAGACAGCGGCGCACATTGAACTTTGATGGACTTGGGCGAGCCTAAGATATTGACCAAAAATTGTCATCTTTCACACAGATTGTTTTTACAGCATAATGAACCATATTTTTGTTATTCCCAATCAAAATTCTAAAAAAACGGATTTTCGGCCTACGCTAATAGACACATTTAAATCTTATTGAAAAAATAAATGCATCGGTAATCAAACGCATTAAGCACCTATGTGACAAAAAGTTAAGTTGATTTTGTGTTGCATTAAACCTTGTGTGCCCAACCGGGTACCCATCGACACATTATATATCAAATGATTATTTTTTTGGACAACACAGATTTAATTTTTTTAACAATTCTGATTTTATATGGAAAAATACCTTTAAAATATTTTATATTCCTTTTCCGCCCAGAAAATTTTGAATTACGAAAAATTGTACATTCGTAAAGTTATTTTATATATACACAACGTTTAAAAAAATGTGTACAAAAATATTCCAAAAACACACAAAAATTTCCGAGCGGTTCTCTTATAACGACCGCGCTGAAGTGCACGGCAATACGTCCGGCTACTCCAAGTAAACAATCGATACTAAAGCAAACGGGTATCTGAATATAATACGTAAGAGCTTAGATACCTTCTTATTGCTTTCCTTTTCAGTTTACTGTACCAAGCCTGCTCGGAATTCACATTGGATTTATGTAAAAAGACCTCGTTAAAAATAAATAAATCAATATACATCTAATACCCAGAATTATACTAAGTTACAACCGACTTTTAGATATAAATCTATAAGGTGGTACCCAGGTACCCTGGTTGGACTACAACGCTAATTAATTTGGTTGGACACACAATGGTTAACGAGAAGAAAAAATATTATACAAATAAATATCAGTGGGTGTGAAGATATGCACAAATATAGCTACTGAATTTTTTGATCAGTTTTTTACTAGATTAGAAATACATACATATTTACAAAATTTGGTTCGCTCATATTTGGTCGAGGTGCGGTAGAACGAAAAAAAAACAAAGAATTGGGCGTTTGATGAGCTAATAAGCAAATCCATTGGCAGACAAATATCGAACGATAGAAAGGCAATAGCCGTACATAAGTAGATATGTTGATATGTATGTTGATAAATAAAAAAGGCGTAAATTGTAATTGAACTTTAGCATTTCAAGGGCAACGCTCGTGTCGATTAATCTTCTTAGCATTAAAAGACTGCTCGAAAGCGTGCTGTGGAACAGAGTAGACCGAAGGCAGTTGTGTGCCATATGGCATACTAGACATGTTTTATGCAATAAGACCTTTTGGGGTTACGCTGAGTGCCAAAGAAGAACGTAAATATGAGCAGAAGATCAAGTAATTAATGCTTATATAGGACTATATACACAAATACATACCTACTAGTATACACTCGATTGGGGTCGCAAGCGAAGCAATTGAACTTGTCATTGAGCTAATTTATTTGAGACGATCCACTGACAGCGTGAAGAAATGCGACTTCATTATGATTAAATTATGAACTTCCAAAAATTTAAAAAAAAAAAATTAAATAAAAGCGTAGACAAATAAGAAATGGAATAACTATAAAAAGAATTATGAGTTTAAAAAATTAACGAAATACATACAGACATTGCGCTTGTGGCTCGTGGCTAGCCGTATTTTTATTCTCCTTTGTATTTTTTCCCGCGAACAATTTAGAGTAAACAGATGGCTATGGGAATGAATGTGCATATATATGTACATTGCAAACACATGGGTACGTGCGAGTATTCATACATACGCTATGCAGTTTTTAAATCGTCCAATAGAAAACAAGTAGATATACGAATGTACATTAGGGTGGTCAAAAAATGCATGTGAAAAAATAAAGTCGGAATTTGTACGCTCTCACCCCTTAGGATTCTTCCATACCGAAAAAAATATTCCACTATTTTTTTATTTTGAAATATTAAAATATTTAGAGATCGCTCAAAGCGCTCAAAGTTTTTCATGTATTTCATATGGGAAAAAAAAAACTTTTCGTAGTAATGGTATAGAATTTTAAAAATCAATAATTTTCGATCAAATAACTCAGTTTCTCTTCAGGAGATTTCCAAAAATACTACCCAATTGTTTACTTAACCATTTTTTAAGTAACTATAATTTATAGGTCCGCCAAAAACTCCGGAAATTGCAATGCGGAGGACCTATAAAAAAATAGTTAGTATTAAAAAAGGTTAAATAAGAGAACCTGAGTTTTCCAATCGAAAAATATTGATTTTGAAGAATTCTATACCATTTCTGCGAAAAGTGGTTTTTCCACCTATTATAAAATACATGGAAAACTTTGAGCACTTTGAGCAGTCTCTAAATATTTTTTTATTTCAAAATAAAAAATAGGGGTATACTTTTTCGATATAGAATAATCCTATGGGTTTAAAATTCCAACTTACTCTTTTTGCAGCACCCTAATGTACATACATAAAAACAGTCTCATTACACTTTAATTTATGAGTATCTTCTCAAGAAATTGTTCCACTTTTCTATGCCTCAAGAAAAGTTCTACAACTAATTCTGTATTTTTACGAGAAAGATGAGTAAAAAAAAGTCCATTAAAATAAACCAGACAAAAAACTTTTGAGCTACTCAAGCAAAGAGGTATGTACAATAGGGTGCATCACTCTCCATACAATAAAAAAAAGTCGATACTGTTTTTCTATCGGAATTATAAAACTTTTTACGTATGTGGGATGAAATTAGTTTTTAACCGACTTCAGAAAAAGAAGGTTATCAATTCGTCAGAAGATATAAATTTTTTGAAGTAGGTCTTGTTTTTTGCTTAAAAATTACTTGTAAAAATATTTTTTTTTTAAACAATCACAGACAGATGACAGAAAAAAATTAAGCTTAGAAGGCCTGCATAAAAATGTTTAAAAATTGTATCAACGAAATCAAAATTATGGGATGTTTGGAGGTATTTTCAAATGGGCCTATGTAAATCTAAATATTTTTCCGAAATATTATGGCGAAAGTTTCGAAATATATGTAATACATTTTATATATTCGGTGGAAAATCGCAATGTTTTTTTGGTAAGGCACCCTAATGTACACGTATGTATGTACATATGTACTTTCATGATGCACTTGCTACAAACATTTGTTCATCAACTAAACAAGCCAACAAGTGTGGAGCTACTTAGAAAACATGTAGTGGCATACATTGAAATCACTTTGCACTTTGTATATGTTTATATAATTTGTTTATTAAGGCATGTATATATGTACATACATAAAATCCTTATACCCTGTACGAAGCACCAGAATGAATATGAAGTTATAACTTGAGGGTGAATATATGTATCTTTTTACATACATAAGTCAAAAAATTGCGTTAGCCTGGTATGGTTTACTAAAAATATTTTCTATATAAGTACTTTTCAACTCTGCTTCAAATAATTTCGAAAGTTTTTCGTTAAATATTTCTAAATTTACCTTATATTACTACTCTACTTGCTTAAAAATGTGTCTAAATTAGGGCTCTAACTATCCGTATATTCCGATAACCATCCGGTTATTCGTGTCTACGGATAAATCTGGATATCCGACTACTCGGTTATTATTCGGTTATTTTCTATCTGAATCTCATATTAACATACGTTTTTTAAAAGGTATTTGAACGGATTCATAAACTACCAAACTACTGAATGTATCGAGCTACAAAATAAATAAAGAACACAAAAATACACAATGCCGATTTCAAAACTGCTATAGGCTTAGAAACCGATTGACAAAAGGTTTCCTTTGGTTAAATAATGACAGCATAGCTAAGCCATATAGACCAAAATTAGATCTAAAGTAAAGTAAAAAAGATTTGGAAAACATATAGAGAATAAGGTATCAAGAAGATTGTAATATTGAAAAACTATTTTTGAATAGTACTGCCACCTGTTTAAGAAATAAAATAAAATTAAGTAAAATAAAATACGTGAATGAAGTAAAATAATTGAAAATAGATGCCACGAAAAAGCCACCCTTTAAAAATCCTTATTATGTAATTATGAAGGTTAACTAAACCATTGTAGTACTGCCATAAAACAAGGAGCGTACGAGTAAATTTTTATTCAGGCTAGCTAGGGCTGGGAGATTAATCGGGATTTTTCGCATATCCGGATAATCCGGATGTTCTTATATCTCAATCAAAAATTCGAATATCCGATTAAAAAAAAATGAACGGATTCTAACCGGATATCCGGATAACAAAATTAACGAATATTAACCGGATATACGGAAATTAGAATTTTCTAATCTAAAAATTAACAATGAAATAGACATCGAGTTTTACGTACATACACATTTATAAGCCGCCACTTGGCATCACGTCACCACCACTTGATCGCAAGATGCCAACCGAACAAAATGAAGTCAACATCTAACATGCATTAACCGCTACATATGTACATCTAAATACACGGCTTCTAAGCAAGTGTGAATAGGTATATAGTGAACACACTGGCGGATAAGTGTCTCTGCCAAACAGGAGATTATTCATCATCATCAATTGAATTGTTACGAATCGCACTCTATTTGCGATTCTACATAAATACACACAGGGTGTCCAAGAAGTACGCTGCCAAACTTGAGGAGAAGGTAGTTAGAGGAGTGAGCTCCCTGATAAGCAAAAAATTTTCAAGTAAAAGTGTCATCGTTTTTTTTTATTTTAAGTATCATAAAATAATGTCAAGAGCAGGTAATTATATACCTTTTGTACTTTGTAAGTATTTTACAGAACAAATTTTCTAAGTATAGGCTTGTTTGTACATACAGTTAAAGAAAATAAATGAAAAGACCCGATTTTTTTTTTATAAAAAAAATTTTACTTATCAGGGAGCTCACTACCCCACCTACCTTCTCCTCTAGTTTGGCAGGGCATTTCTTGGACACCCTGTATATGCATAGCTTATCGTAAGGGTTGGTGAGTGCTATCAGCCACTTGCGTGGGAAAGACTATGGCGCTCGTTTATTACTTTATTATTGCGATTACGGATAAATACTATTGACTTGCGTTTGAAGAAATGTATTAAAAACGAGCAACGAGATACACATCCACGTACATACATATTACGTTCCTTAAATATGCTCTCGGATGCGAACCTATCAAAATTCAAAGCCAAATCTAAAAAAAAAAAATACGAGATAAACAAGCCGCTCTAGAGCAGCACAGAACACAATTTTTAAGTAAATTTTAAAAGTTTTTTGTCTCTTCCCTAAAATTTTAAATTTTTATAAACAATTTTAGATACCTGAATCAGCTAGTCTTCTTAATGTCAGCATATAACCTTTAAATGCAAACTATGTATTCTCAAAAGAGCCCACTGCGGATATTCTACGCACACACACACATACATACATATGTATATAGGTGTGAGTCTATAGAAATGGTATACCATTTCGCATAACGGGCTACTGATTTGCGCTGGAGTGTACTTTTATGCATCTGCTTTTGTATACTTACTTACTTCGGTCATCATTATTCAAATTCAAATAAAGTACATGACAGCTGGAAACTTTTAACACCCACCCGCAATCTGTGCCACTTAGGTGTGAATTACATCATCAGTGATGGCTGAAAGAAATAATCCGAACTAAGCTACACTGAGAGAAATAAAATTATAAAGTTCAGGAAATACAGACATAAAAGCCAAACTTCGCGAAAATCGAAGAAATCTTAACGCGGTTTTAAGATCTGGACTGTTTCTGCTAAAGATGAAGATGGAAATCTGGTAGCAGACGTACTTGAAATATGGGGAGAAAACTTATTGACGTTTTTGAAAGGTGGCACAGGTGGCACGTTCGATGATGAAGAACCTGGACCAATATATAGGAACGATACTTATGTCCCGGAGGCCGCTAGAATACCAGCTGAGCTATTCAAAGCCGGTGACGGAGAGCTGATACAGCACACGAGTACTATGTACCAGCTATTAATCATCAAATCTTCGAAAAAACTTAGGCAAGTTAATCAATACACACCACCTCTTCGTCGACTTTAAAGCCACTTTAGATAGTACGATGATAAGCTGCCGCTTAGACACCACGCCTAAATTTGCGATGTCTACAAAAAAAGTACGTTGAGCACTAGTTTTATCTCCGTCCAAATTTGGATGGACGTTCAATTTTGGGCGACTTCTTCAATCTGATTTTGGAAAGCATAACAAGAGCTGACGGCTACCGCAGAAAATGGAAAGCGTAAAAGAAATACAACGATTGTGGTGGCGAGGACATTTAATTTTAGATTAATAAAGCGAAAGTTGCAAGTTACGAATTTTCTCCCATAAAAAAAAGTATGTTCGCCTAATTTTTGAATATGGCAGAAAATCCGCTACACCCTTCAAAAATTTCTGGCTACAAAAATTCATACTCATTTTTATAAATTAATTAATTAATATAAATTGGGTATAAAGTTTTAAAATCGGATTTAAATGGCTTTTATTATAGAATATGCTATATTTTTATAAACAATTTGTGAATACTAAACAAACAATAGGAGAATTACCAATACTGGAGATCAAACAGGGGGGGGCTATTCAAATGACAGGCACTGTATACGTAAATATAAAGGGCACCGTTCTTTTCAATAAAACAAAAAATTTAAAGGGCTATAAAATTTCATACTAAAGAAGGTTGTAAAAAGTTTAAAATTCTGAATTACTACAAATTTTATCTAAAGATTTAAAATCGGCTTTAAATGGTTCTAAAAAGTTCGAAATTTTGAGTTATTGCAAATTTTGTGTAAATATTGAAAATCGGCTTTAAATGGTTTTTATATAGAATTTTCAATATTTTCATAAAAATTAGTGATTATTACGCAAACAATAGGATCTTAAAGGGACCTATTCTAGCGGCCGGCACTGTAGTTTGCCGTGCTGCAATCGTATAATCTTTTTATATAGACTTTTTTGACACTCATTTTTGCATAGTTGAATTTAATTACATACAATTATGCAGTCTCACATTCTTTTAAATTTACTATTTATGTATATGTACATCTTTGGGCGATCTAAGGTAATAAAATGTTATTATGACAACTTACGAATTCAGCGTAACGTTTGTGGAGTTCGTTGAATTCAAAGCTGAGGCACTGCATGCCGTGGAATGCATTTTGAGGCTTTACTACTATTTCCTTTTTTGCGCGCGAAGAAAAGTTGAATTTAGCAAGAAA
>NW_016165859.1:0-26124 GCF_001687245.7 Rhagoletis zephyria | reverse complement strand
GCAGTCATTGCCAGTGTCAACTACAGTACCAGCAGCAACGTGCTGGCAAAGCTTGTTGTTACCGTTGTTGCGCTCAGACTCTTAGACTCAGACTACTGTAGTAGTATTGCAGCCTGTTGTTGATGCGTGTGATTGACGGTCGCACTAAGCGCGGCTGAGCAGCTTGCAAATGAGCAAATGAGCCATCCCCTGCAGCTGCATTTTCTTAGCGATGATTATGACTGCGATTGCGCTTTTCTTGGTATTCAAAACAATACGCAACAGTGTGCGAAAAGAAGCGCAGGCAAGTAGGGTTTACTTAATAGGCCGAATCAACGACGTCTGCACAATTAGATTATTGCGCTCCATTTGCTCTGTATGCTATGTTATGTTTATCTACGAGCCCTGCAGTCCACATTATTGGTCGTTTTGGATCCCTTTATTGAGATGATTGGTTACTTAGTTAAAGTCCTATGTAGAGCAATTGGAGCTTTCACACAAGTCGGTTTCCAGTTACATACATTTTGTGCCGACAACTGTGCTGCCGGATAACCGGAAACCGGAGCGTGTGAAATAGCACTAATTGGTTGAATTAGTGTGGTCCTAAAGGTCTCTTGTAACCCCGACAACAAGTTATAATACATTCTAAAAATACCTTAGTAGTCGAATTTTCAAAACTAGGGGATTGGAGTGGGGGATTTTTGTCAAGGCTGAGTAGTCGTACAGGACATGCACCGAGGTTTTATCGTCCTAAAGTCAAAGCCGGAATTCTACCTTTACAAACCGACCTATCCGGTTAGGTAGCAAGTGAGTAAACTGATCTTAGCTGTCCACAAAATATTTACATATATCCATTTCAGAGACAGGATATAAAATAAGACTAGCTTGCCTAAGGATGTTTACCGCTTACAGCTGCGGGAAGTACTAAAGAGAAGAACCTTCTCTTGACAGCGACCTCGTAGCCTGGTTTCGAGTATGGTCTTGCCGTATTTTTCTATGCTAAGCGTTAAAGAGTATTAAAGCTCTCTCTGATAATTTTGGTAGTGATCAATCGATTTGGAATATGCGAACAGATCGACATGAAATGTAGTGAGGAGTCAGTTTTCTCGTTTCGAGACCCACTGGTACATGTATATATATGCATACAGCTGCCGTCAATGAATTATAAATAAAACTATCAAAGTTTGCACGAATTAAAAAAATTATCAAACTTCGAAAAATTCATCAAAACTTCAAACTTTTTAATCAGAATTACTAGAAAATTTGCGGGTATGCAGTTTTGTAGCCCATTCAATTTTAGTAAAACAAAGTGCAACTTTCAAGTCGCTAAAAATTACGTTTGATTTTTTTTGTGAAGGTCGTTGCGCATTTTCTTCCATTTAAAAATATATGTATTTTTATCATTTTTACTTTTCTAAAGATTCTGATTAAAAAGCTTAAAATTTAAAATATAATTTTTTGAAGTTTGCTCCTAGCTTTGCAACTCTGTTGCCCAATTGCATCAATCAATTTCAAATTTATCAGCGTGTTAAAATTTAAAATGACACAATTTTGTTTGGAAAGTTTTTCATTTAAAATTTTTAACAATCTGATAAATTTTAAAATTGATTGGTGAAACTGGGGATGTGCATATGTATAATACATTCTGGACAGATTCTCGCAAAAATTTTTGCAACTTTTGCTGACTTTATATTAGACCGGGTCGTTCTCCGTACGAAAGAAAAAAGTCTATAATTTTTTGGCAACCTAGCCCGTGTGACTACAGAGACCAACGATTCCGGACTAGACTTTGCTATAGTAATTATAGTATGTATATATTTACATATATCCAGAAAAAGTTTATTCAAACCAAACTTAAAAAAATACCGACAAAAATTGTATGCAGGTTTGAAATACAGAATTGCAAAAAGGTTATGCCTACAGTTTTCTAAAAGGTTTGCAGGAAAGAGTATTCTAGATTCAAGATTCAAAATTCTGTGATTTCGGCTCTGCGTTTCTTTATGGAGCACTCTTTCTATAACTGATCTTGTTAGTTAGTCTCTTTTTCATAGAGTTCAGCTACTATTTATAGCCTCAGATGTATGTATGTATATACTCGTATGAAGTATAACTTATTTAAATTAATGAACTCATTAAATTTCATTTTCTTGCTTGTCCACAACCAGAAGCTTCATATGTAGAAACACTTTGTATGGCTGCTAAAGAACCTTGACATTTATACTTACTCCTCTGTGTGAGAAGATGCTTTTCATATAGCACTTTTTCTACTCTTAGCCCCCTTTCTCTCCCCTTTCTAATTGAGCCATTTTCAAAGCCAACTCCAATCACCGCCATAAAGAATTGATTACAAACACTTTTAATTACAAGCATGTATTTTACTTTGCGAATTTTCATTTAACATCGACTGGAAATTAGCAAATGAAGTTGTTTGTTACTTGTTCCCGTGGGCGAATGCAGAAAGAAACCAAATCGTCGTACAAATGACCAGTTTTTCATGTTTGCAAGTGAAATTTTTCGGTTGTTCGGTTGTTAGCTTACGGCAGCACAAGTGAATGCAGCTGACTTTTATTTAATAGCAACAAGAGACACAAGTGTTAACAATTTTGTAAATAGATGAACGACATGCGCGCAAGCGTAGAGGCTATAGGCTGCGAAAGGGCAACGCTTGTGTCCAGTAGCACAAAGGGTATTAAGAATTGCGCTAATGGCGGCTGGTTGCAATAAATAAGAACTTTTTTTAAGTTTGATACTTTGCCATCTCTGGGCTGGCAAAGGTCGAGAGAGTTTCTAGTAAAACACTTACTTAAAAAACAGTAACTGTCTTTCAACTCGCCACAGCCTTTCGAAAAACAAGAGTATTTTGCAAGTCAATCGTCAATTCTGGCAACTATCTTAAAAGCTCTCTTCTGTCTTAGCGTTATTCTGTTTGTCTTTAGCAATAATTTTTCTACAAATTAAATGAAATTAAAATGTATGTGTGTATATTTTTCCATTTTAAACAATAAAAACTAAAAATTTAAAGGAAATTAAATAAAAAATTTAAGAAAAAAAGTATTAAATTTTGTTTTAAACTAAATTATATTACAAAATATTTTTTTTTTAAACAATAGAATCTCAAAATTAGATTAAAAGTAAATTAGAAAAGAAAAAATAAAAAGTAAAATAGGTTCCGAAAAAATTAAATCAAAAAATATCTTTAATTTTTAACATAACAAAAGTGAAAATAAACTTAATAACGGTTAGATTTACTTGTGGGCCGTTTTTATTGTAAACTTTATGTAATTATTTTTTGGGCTCCTGGCCGAGGGTAAATAAAACAATGAAATGTCTTATATTCCTTTTTCTTTATTATGTCGACCAGGCAAAGCTGATTTCCTGAAGATGCCTTTAGATTAAAGGCGAAATATCGACAATAATAAAGAAAAAGGAATATACGACATTTATTGCTTTATTACCCTCGACCTGGAGCTAAAAAAAAAAAAAACAATTATATAAACTTAATAACAAAAAATAAATAAATAAATAAAATTAAGAGCAGAAAAAAAAATTAAATAGGTTCCTAAAAATTAAAAGAAATAAAAATATATTTTGTTTTCAAAGATAAATTGTACAAAATACAGAAAAATTAATAAAAAAAATTAAATTATAAAAAATAAAAAAATAATAGTAAAATAAGTTCCAAAAAATTATATGGTGTTAAAAATATGTATCTTTTTAAAACAAAAAAATTCAATAATTAAAAGCTAAATGAAATAAAATAAAAATATTTTTATTTTTAAAATAATATTATCTAAAAATAAAAAGAAACGTAATTAAAAATATTTAATTATTGAAAAAAATAAAATAAGTTCCTAAATATTAGATTAAATAAATAAAAATGTTTTTCTTTTTAAACAATGAAATCTGAAAATTAAAAAAAAATTAATTAAAAAAGTAGTATATGTTAGGTCTAGCGCCTTTCAATTGTCTTAAAGAACACTTTCAACTATCTTAGCCAGGATTGCCTTGTACATCTTATTTCCAAAGAATAACTTTTAAAATCGGTTATTCCAGTCCAGTCTATCAAACGGAGATTTCTTGGATAAATAGCTGTCTCTAAAATAAAAGTATACATAAACATCTCTGCTATCTTAAAACAAAAGAATCATCGCTAAAAAATAGTTACTCGAACTGACCGAAGAGGTCTACTAACCCAAAATGAATAAGTCTTTAACAACAAGCACATACAAGTACATACATAAATTACGTATAATATACAGTCAGTGTTAAATGTAAGTGTCCACCTTGTTCTAGAAAATACGCTAGAAGTCGCTAGAAAATACCCTTCACAAACAAATATTCTAAAAAATCAACGATAATTTCTAGCGGGCACTTGAGACTTGCCTTTATTTACTAAAACTGAATGGGCTACAAAACTGCATACTCGAAAATTTTCTAGAAATTCTGATCAAAAATTTTGAAAATTTCATGAAAATTGTTAAATTTATATAAAGTGTGAAACTCTGATTTATATGATGTATGTTATAGAATAAACAATATTTTCATAATAATTAATAAAAAAAAATGTTCATGAAAACAATTGTGAATATTATATTAGAACAAGGTGTACACTTACATTTGACACTGACTGTATATATACGCCTGTTACGTGATAGCTACCACCATTGTTATTTCAAGACTCACATTCAACTTCTCGAAAGCTTCATACATTTTAATGCTTACGCAGGAATAGTAGTCAGCGGCAAAATACCCTCGTTAGGCGATTCTTGGGAAAAGTGCGTTACACAACTGCAGCAAACTACTTTTGCTGCAACTTTAATGACAGCCAGCCGACCTAAGCAACTTTTTCCGTTTCTTTGCGTTGCAGTTTGCCGATCAATGGCGAACGTGATTTTTGTGCGACAGTTTTTTAACTGAGTCGCCCCGCCCCCATCCACCACCACTTCTCCTTTCCTTTGCTGCGGTGCCATTGTTGCGTTTGTCGCTCTCTAACTTACGACTTCAATATAAACGTTCCTAATTCTGTCATTGTTGCATAGCGGCAGCAGCAAATTCCTGCATTGAAGCTGATAGTGATCGCTTTATGACGTCCATCGCATGCATAAGAAGTTAAAAAGTGAAAGAATAACGAATCGGCTGCATTGTCATAAATGGAAGAATACGAAAGTTGTAGCAACAGCTTTTGTTCTTGCTGCTCAGATTGCTACATACATATGTAGTTGCTGTGTTTGCACATTGCTTGCCCATAAGTGGCAAGATCGGGCAGTGACACCAAGCGCCAACGAATACTGCACAAATTGGAGTGCGTGAGTTGATAAATTGTTAATATTTCAAAAATTAATTTCTGGTACATCAAATTATAAGTTCAACCGCATTTGTACTCAAGTCAAAATGATTTTTCCAGTATTTTAGAACGAACATGAAGTATCCGAAACAAATTTTTGTTAAAAGGATTTGATTTAGTATTTTTAAAATTGGGGAATTGCGATTGAAATCGAGTTGACACAGTTTAAGAGCAACACCAGAAGCTAAGATGAAAATAAATACGCACATCTGAGTTAGGATAGCTTGTCTGTCAGTGCTTGAGATAATATGGAAGATACTCGTAGTTGAGATAAAGTAGCCATCGGGTTCATCGAAATAACCTGCTGGAAGACATGCTGCTTACCAAAGTAACTTCGGAACTCTCATATTCAACATGGGGCGAAAGCTCTCAAATAAAATTTCAGCACTAGAGTTTTGCAAGGGTAAACTTCTCTTCTTCCTGGTGAAGAAAGATGTCAATAGCACTTTCTCCCCTTTAAGTTAAAATTTCTTTCTATTTTTAGATCTTATTGTTTTAAAAATAAATATACATTTTTAAATTCATTGAATTTTAAGGAAAATTGTTATATTTTTTCTTAAATTTAATGTTTTTTATAATTAAACTTTGTTAAATTTAATTTGCTTTTTATTTTTAGATTTTGTTAAAAAAAAATATTTTTTATTTAATTTTTGTAATTTTTAATATTTCTGTCTGTTTTAATTTTGTTTTTTTTTGTTCGTTTTCATTTTTTAGATTTAAATATTTTAAAAAGGTTTTTTTTTTATTTTTTCTAGTTTTCTTTATATTTTTACCTTTGGCATTTTTTATTAACTTGTATAAAATTTAAAAATCGGATTTACACGTTTTTTGTTGTAGAATATACTACATTAAAAAAAAAAAAATTATCAAAATTAAACAAACAAAAGGAAGACTGTACGAAGTGAGGATCAAAAGGGTACGCTATGCAAATGACTAGGAGTGTATTTATCTATTTCGGAGAAGCAGTGGGTATAACCTGAACAATTTCGACCAAGGATCCAGTTCAACTTTACTTGCCCCAATTGCTCTATTCGCATGCTCAGCAACGCAACAAAGATGCATTTAGCGCAATATGCTCGTTTAAAATTGTATGCCACACTTCATATTGCAGACAATGGAGTGCTTCATTCACCATTGCCACTGCGGCACTTGTGGCAATCCAGACTTTATTACACAACTGTCTACGTCGACAACAACTTTGATAACAAGTTTTTCATTTCGAGCGTAGAATGCACGCGTATATTTCTTATTTTAGACTAAAATTGAGTTTCCGCAAGTTTTATCATCTTCTGTTCTTAGATGCTTGGCTTATCCAGCAGACTGAAGTATTTTTTTATTTCTTTTTTGCTACTACGTTTTTGGTGTTACGCCTTTTAGATTGTCTGCATTTTTTTGCGTACAAAAAAAAAAAAAACTTAAGTGGCAAAATATATGGTCGGGCATGTAACTTGTGGCAGCAAACGACAGTCAACAACTGCCACCGTTGCCTTCGCGCTGTTTCGCTTTCGGTAGTTATGTCGACAACATATTATATTTGTTGTTGCTGTTAGTGTTTTTAGACACTCAGTGGGTGCGCGACAGTGGCACACTCTTGAACTTGCAGTCGACTCCTGAACGGTGGCAAATGTTGCACGTTTATCCACTGACGTGTGGCAGCAGTATTGTCAAAGCGAAAAAAAAAATATTGCGCTGCAAAACTTGACGTGCATTTTCACAGAGCGCAAATACCATCGCAAACACATACTACTCGCACTTATAAGCGCACAATTTTTTATTTTTTTTTTCAGAGAAAACTTCAAAATTTTCCTTCCAATATCTCGCTGCCTCCGAAGTTGATGCCAGCCAGCTTCTGCCTCGTTATCGTCATCATCATTGCCATCAATCGAATTGAGCTGTCGACGGCAGTTGCTACTGCTTCGCTTTCAAATTTGCGCAATTAAAGGCGACATGACAGACTGACAAGCAGACAGAGAGACAGACATGCAGGCGGTACAGACAGGCGCGCAACCAGGCATACAGCAGCATCAATCTATCTTCGTTGGCGAAAATTTTTTTCGTTAATTAATTTAATTAGCATGCAAATTGCAACGTCACAACAATGCCAACAACGCCAGCAACAACAAACATTTACTTGACAAATTACGATAATATTGCTGCTAGCTAGTGAGATAAGTTGAAATCTGAAGTCAAACAAATTTAAGGCAGCAAAAATAATAATAAATTGATTGCGTTTTAATGTGCTACGAGAGCGTAGCGAAATTGAAAAAAGGAAATGAGAATAAATAGGCGTAAATTGAAAGAAATTCGAGGCAGTAGGGAGCGGACATTCCCAATAAGGTCGGCTCCACGCTACCAAAATGACTGGAATTAACATCTCCTCCCAAATGTGCAGCCTAAACCACCTTCGAATTTCAATGGTGAAAGGCACGGCAGATACTACACCCTAACTTCAGGCAGTTTAGCCCACCCAACAGCATTGGACTGCAGTAGCACTTCATGCCTCGCCTGCAACCCCAAACAACTAAGAACTCATTGACGCCAACAATGCAAGGAGGATAGCCGTATAGCGGTAGGAGATTTCTAGAAATCCAACGTGGGTGTCGATCAGTGGCGTATACAGAATTAATATTCCTACGACCTACACGATGGACGACGACGACGATACCATTAGAGACACGCGTCACAACTATTTATTGCGCACCTGACATCAAAATTAGTAGTCATAGTAGTGGCGAAGGCTGCTCACGCTCGTATCAGAGCGCCGACCAATAGTGGTAAACACCGACCATTGTAATTGTAGTGACAATTTCAAAAAATTCACGAGCCCCAAACCCACTGCTAAATATACCAGTTCCGTGTGATGATCGGAAGCCCAAGCGCCATATCTGTAGGATCATTTCCGCTGGGAGAATCCCAAGATTTGTCCTGGGTGTCCGGAAAAATCTCGAAGGGACGTGTTCGTCAAATTAGCTCTCCCTCCATTGTTACTCCACAAAAGCGGACATACTTATTGGAAGTAAAATGAGCTCCTGAAAGCCCAAAATATTCCCAGCCATCTACTGACTAGTCGCGAGCTACGGTGAAATCCTTCAAAGCAAACCAAATAGTCCTCAGTCAGAGCATACCCAGGCGTGCGTGCGCGTCTTTAGACAGTAGTTTATCGATTACCTCGAGACAAACACCTTCCTTTGCCAAGATTGGCAGCAACGCTAAAGAAGTGCAAAGACGTTAAGCCCAGAGGAAGTATCTGAAGCTGAACCTTTCACTCCCCGTCCACCCTCGTCATTCCGGAGATATGGATAAATGCGTACGATCATTCCAGTTTTAAACCAAAAAGTACTTTAATGCACTATCCCTCCCAAACAGGATGCTAGTTTCTTCAGTACTAGAAATCTCAAGATTACAGAGAAGTGTCTCTGGACCTCCATTCCCTATATTTATGCTGTTAGCGATGCAGCGGTGCTTGCTTTAAAGCCTTTGACCTGATATTATTTTCTATAATTTTTCCTATTAAAAATAGCCATCGATATCCAGGATATGGGAGCTGCCATGAAAGAAAAGTTGCATTCTAGCTCGACTAAGGTCAGGCTGATAAAACTGGCTCAACAGCTACTTATCACGTCTCCCTTTAGAAGCGACAAGCAGCTGCCCTCCTTGAGAAGGCTCCGGCGACTTCAATCCCCTCTTCGTATACTTCTTCAACTCGACGAAAACAAGAGGCTTTAGATTAGCGCCTAGTCAAGTCAATCGAAGAAGATGACGATTTTACGTCTCAAGCAACCATAGAGTAGTTGATGTTTTCGATAAAAAATATTCTTTTGGAAGAGGCCGAAAAGGTGCTACACAAATTGATTATTCAACAGGGTTAATTACTTCCTGCACATTTAAAAGAAAACTCAAAGCGAGTATAAGAAAATTTATAAACTTAACCATTTCCCCGTTCCGCTTTCCCATTTTGTATTATAAGCCAAATCTTTTATTGACACCATCAAAAATTGTTATAACTTGATAAGTTAGTGTGAAATTTGATTTGGGAGGAATAAAATCGTCATTATATTTGCAATAGCATTTACAGCGCAGCTAAATTAACACTTTAATTAACTACTCAGCGATAACCGTAAGCTCAAAAAATGTGCCATGAAATTAACAACAGCCAGTTTATGCGCCAAAATAGGCGTGCCAGTGCGTTGCCTGCCGCCCCTCGGACGATAAGTGGAGAAGCCAAACACCTTTGGGTGAATACTTTTCGGCGAGGTGTTAAAAGCCAAGCACACCCCTAACGGTATGCGGAGTCAATTTTTTTGTTTACAACTCGTGTGCCAAAACGGTGCTTTGAAGTTCATTACGATTATGGCGGCAAAGTGCTTTGAGTTCAAACACCGTTTTGTAGATTTTTCAGCAGTTTGCTATGCTAAATGCAAATCAATCGGCTTTGCAGAACCATAGTTGTTTGTGGAAAAGAAAATAAAAAATATATTTACAACTGGATGTTATTTTTATTGTTGTCATTTTGCTACTAGCCACTGCAATTTGTCATAGGTTAGCGAAGAACGCGTTGAAAAGGCGCTAAGCATGTACATAAGTCAGTGAGTGAGTGTCCAACGACGCGGCAAAAAGTTGCACTTGCAACAAATCAGTGTTAACGAGGTGCATGCATGCAGATAACAGACAACAGTGTGCGCCAAAATACTGCATACGCTTCAACGGTATGGAAAGTGGTAATGACTTTTTAACAATGTGCTTAACATCGCGAACAAGCGGACAGAGCCTAAAAAAAATAACTACGACAAGTGCAATAATGTTGGCAACGACATGCAAATCGCTAAAAATTGTCATGGCGCTTACAAGGTGTAAAGCGATTGGCCTTTAACCCCTGGTTGTGCAGAAGTGGCGACTATTTGCAGTAGAAGCAACAACACTTATAGCTTTTATTGGCAATAAGAAGACGGCAAATTTCTTGTACTTGTAAATTGCGGAAAATGACAAGAAACAAGATTTACTCTCGGCTTACGCGGTGAGACTAAAAATCTCAGGTGATCTCCACTGAAGAGTCTGGGCTCGCGCCTTATAACCAAATATGAAAACCCCCAACCGTTGCGGCTGTATTCTACTCCCACCCCAAATGAAGCCCTCGACATTATGCTCAATCTCTTTCTTGTGGAGCTTCACGGTAAGCTACAGGCAAATTGCCATGTAGTCAGACAAAACGCTACGACAAATTGGATCAATACAATATTTGACACTACACTACGAGTATGGAAAATTTCTTTAAAATACAGACGTCCCTTAAGGAACAAATGAAAAAAGATACAGTTTTGGAAGCTTACTGTAACTCTACTGAATATACACCGACGGCTCCAAGCTGGAGCTCTCAGGAACTTTCCAGATCATTGTCCACTATTTCCTAACTCACTTCAGACATTGGAAAGCCAAAAGTCTTTCGTTATTCTGGTTGCCTTTATCAATCATTTTTCTAAAAATTAAATTAAATAAAAAATATGAGTATGTATATTTTTCTTTTTAAAGCAATATAAACTAAAAAGTAAAAAAAAGTAAAAAAAAAATTAAAAAAAAAATTAACTGAAAAACAGAAAAAATGAATAAAAAAGTTTCTAATAATTAAATGAAATTTAAAAAAAAATATATATACATATATATTTTTCTTTTAAAAACGAGGAAATCCAAAAATTAAAAGATCAAAAAAGATGAAAGTGAATGAGTTTCCTTATATTAACTCAAAAACAAAAAAAATAATATTCATTCTAAAACAAATACATCTAAAAATTTTAAGAAAATTAAATAAGTTTGTAAAAATTAAATGAAATTAAAAACATATACATACGTATGCATATCTTTATTTTTAAAACAATAAAATCTAAAGATAAAAAAAATCAATTAATGCTGTCTACTGCATTTAAATTGTCTTACAAAAGACTTTCCGTGTAAGTTGTTAGCTCTTGAGAAATCAGCACTGTGGCCTACCATCATTTTGCCGGACAGTCAAACCACTGGTTATTAAATCCTTAGGATGCTGCTCGCCTACTTTCAAAACAGCTATGGAATGTGAAAATATCGAGCCCTAACCGCCAAAATAACGTAAGCGACATTTTTTTTTTTAATTTTCTTTTTGATGCAGAAATATTCCTATAGCATCTAGATGCTGTTCGGCATCAAACAGAAAATTTTGGAAGAAATGTCGCTTACGTTATTTGGCGGTTAGGGCTCGATATGTATTCTGAACGATTTCAACAGAGAAATACCCGGTACTAAAGAGGAAGAGGCCATTTCGGCCAGGACTGAAACGTGCCTTTCTGCCACAAAACGCTCTTTTGAAGCGGGCTGTGATCCTGAAAACTATAGCTTAAAACCTTCTTTGTCGAACTGGTAAACAGAAAATGGAGCAGAGCACCAAGATGTGTGGACAGCAATAGATCATTGTTGGGCTCATCGCTGACCACTGCATAACCGGAATACATGCGGAAAAAATGGGTTTACCAACAAATGACTTCAGTCGAAGCCGAGAGGAAGGGATATCCGGCATTGATGGTACTCAGGCAAAGTTATCTTTATAAAGAGCTTTATAAGGGCTGCCTCAACGTTTTATAAATAAAGATAATTACTTCTATTTCTAGGAGCCAGTTGGACATCGAGCTTAAACGCCATCACAACGGGCCTAAGTGCGGGATCTGGATGAACCTTGCCTTTCACACTAAAACCAGCAAAAACTTAAATTTTAAAAATTAAATTTAATTGGCCAACCTGATTATAATGGCCTTTTTTCTTTTAATATCCTTTGCCAAGAAAGTATTTTTCTTATAATCAGCTGAAGAAAACACATTTTTTGCACTTTTCTTCCTCCAATTGCTTGCAAGGTGGGTGGCTAATTAACTAAATATTTTATCCACAACGAAATCAGCCGATATTTGACCGAATTTCCGTCCAATGTCTGAGCTCTTGTACATACAAACAGCTCAGCAAACGTTAAGTGGCCTTTACAATTCTAAAAGTATTCTACTCATTTCGAATTCAGGGCACCTCAGAGGCCTACTACATAGTGATTTGCATTCTAAAATAAATAAAAGTTAAAACCAAAAGTGCCACCAATTGACCCATATTTTGTGGCTAACAAGCTACAACAAAAACAACAACAAGTATGACAGCACTATTATTTTATGTAATTCCTTGTTCGATGTTGCAACAGCAACATCAACAAGCATTGCATAATATTGCGCTGGGAAAATGGATTCGTACATATGGCTGTGTACATTAGGGTGGTCTTTAAAAAATAAAATAAAATTAAATGAACGATTTTTTCAGTCTCCACTCCCTCGGTAAAACACGGTCACAGACATCACATATAAGTTTTGGTCTCGATTGCAGATGGTTAAAGCGTGTCGAATAGGGGGCAAAGTTCAGATTCCTCTATGGAGACTCAAAAAAAAAAAATTATTTTTTATTTTTATTTAATACCAAAATCGATACTATATCGATCACATATAAATTTTCGTCCCGATTGGCGTCGGTTAAGACGTCTTCATAGGGTAATTAGAACTTTGACCCATGTGCAACACGTCTCAACCGACTCCAATCGGGGCCAAAATGTGATATCTTCGACTATAGTAGCATCGACGAAGAGGTTGAGGCTTACGAAATGTGATGTAAAAATTTGCTGCCTACATTTAAGGACCACCCTAGTGTACACAGTACTCGTACATATGTATGTTTATGAGTGTAACAACAACACTTAAAGCAGACAAGAATGGATACAAGATTGTAAAGTCATCGCCAACAATGAATGCAGAAATAAAAACTCTCAGCACACAATTCAACGACCGACAGGCTGACTGACAGACGGACGAATGGACGGAGGGTCTTATGCCACCTTTGGGAAGTCCGTTTGACGTTTTTTCACTGGCCTTTAAGTGCACTTTCATGTCGAGCCACAGAAATCAGCGTCAAGAGGAAAATGGCGGAAAAGCAATAAAAATTGGAGTAACAAGCATGAAACAAATGGGAGCAAAATACATACATACATAGATATATATAACTCTAAGAATAATTTGGCGGTGGAATCGAGGAGAGAGAAAAGAAAAAGGGTGAAGAAGAAAGATATAGCTTGGTGGCAGCGGAAAAGCTTATCAACGGAATAAAATAAACAAAGCAAAAAGTTTTTCAAGTATCTACTAAATTCTTGGCGAAAAATTGTCGAATGGGGCTCTGAAAGCATTAAAGAAAGCAATGGACATAGCGAAGCAAAATGGAAGCGAGTTGAATGGTTGTAACATAAAAATTTTAAGAAGTCATGAAATTGGATTCTCTTATTCTGCGAAAAAGCTGATAAAATTCGTAGCAAATGTGCTTTTTGGACTAATAACAGCAAAATCAAGGAGCAATAGCGTTGGGCAGATGCTTTAAAGTGGATTGCATTGGACACAAAACTCAATGGAATGTAGTGGTTGTTGGCGCAGCTGCGTTGCGAAAACTGATGTTTATTACTGACCTGCGATAATGGCATATTGAACAGTAATGTATTTTAGTAATGCATAGCATTAAGCAACTGAACGAAGATGGAGACGCAAGATTTCGCTAATTAATTGAAGATACTTTGTTACAGCAAATAAAAATGTCAAGTTTGGAGGAGGAGTTTTATAAGTGAAAAACGTTTGGGGTTTCTTACAAAAGAAGTCGTGGTTATGCGAAGGGAAGGGATTTACGAAACATTTCGGAATAGTTTAACTTTATTTTACGGCATGAAAAGTGTATGAAAGAAAGAGAGCAAGGATATTCCCGTTTTTCATAAGAAGGCCATGTTAAGTTAAATTTTAAAAGCTGTATTGGACAAGTATTGGACAAGTTGTTTTCTCAATATCAAAGATAGGCATAGATACATGTCAATTCCCCCGTCCCCGACATTAGACCAGCATCCCAGCCTTCGCTAGTTGGAAGCCATATGGGATTACTAAAATACAAGTCTTCAGAATGACATAGGTTGGTTTGTGCTGGTGTCGAAGCCGGTGTTGACTCGTTGAGCCGTAAACTTTTAAGTTCTTTAACTCAAGATCTCTACGCTCCGGTCATTAGAAACCAACGCATGTATGTTAGGATGCCACACAAAAAAAAGTTGTGGGTTTCTAACGGAATTATAAAATGTATTTTATTTTAAGAGTTCCTTCAAAATATTTTAGGAAAAGTTTAACTCTTAGGTGGGCTGGAGAGATTTGATAATATATATCTCCAAAAATGTTATTACATATTTTGATTTCGATGTAAATATTTCTATAATCTGAGGTGATTTTTTGTTATTTTATACGCGATTTTTGGAGGAACATATTTTCGAAGCGATGTAGCACACGTAAATCTTAATATTTTTCCTTATTATTTAGGAGAGAGTCTTTAAATACTGGGGTACTAGGTAGAAGTATAGGCCTTTTCAAAACTTGAAATTGGGTACAATCATTTCTGAATAGTAGAAATGTAAATAGAACTCTGTACTTTAAAGTGTCTATTCGAGACTTAGTACTGAGAACCTTGAATCGATCCTGAGTACATGTATAGGAGCGACAATTGGTAAAAGTAATTTGAGTACTGGGTACTTTCGACTTATTTTAAGTCCTGAGTACTTTGGAATACTCAGTATTGATCCTTTTAAAAATCTGGTACTGTCGATGCTTTTCAGAATCGAGTTCTGAGTACTTTTGGCATCGATACTGCCCAACACTAATAATAATTTTATAATTTCGATGGAAAAATAGTACCGATTTTTTCTTTGTATCGAAAGTGATCTATCCTAATCTAACCGTAAAGCCTCCTCTTCTGGCCATTATCGGAGCACGAAAGCAATACCAAAACACTGCGCCTAGGTTGTCTTCGTATCATTAAAGGAGTTCTTTTCAAAAAACCATCTGCGAATAGAGGAGTCCGCACGCAGTCTTTGCCAATATGTGAGTGAGCTTTCTGGGACTCCGAAATCACTACTTTAAAGCGTTCTATAGGCACAGGGAGTCCTAATTGTGCAGGTTGTGGACTCCGCTGGCTGACTGGGTAAAAGTTGAGCTTGCGATACCGTCAGTACTAATGGTCTTAGACAATTTTTGCGCTGGTTATTATAGAAATCATGAGTTGTGCAGCGACAGGGATCAGCGTAAATCCTTCATTTATAGTTTCATAAGGAATTTCACTTTGGGCCGGTGGGGTCGAGCCCCTAGCCAGCAAAGAATGAGTAAAATGTCCTGGTTCGTGATCGCAAACGGCCCGATGGAAGTGATTGGTCTCAGGTAATTTGCCTACGCAGATGTATAGCACTTATATGATTCCATCCAAGGACATGAGTGGCCTGTAAGTAAGGGGTAAAATGGAGCTTGTCCTGTTCAATAGTAAATAATATTAACAGTGCGAAGGCGTTCACCATGCGCTTTCCGATAGATTCAATAATTTGAACTTAATTTTAGGCGATTGGAAAAATGAAAAAGGCAGCAGTTGCCTTATACTGCTGTTGACACGAGATTGGCAAGAGATGAGGAACTCTCTATAATTTATAATGTGTCATGTGTCAGCTCCAAATTGTGGCTGTTATTTTTATAGGCTACTTCCTCATTTTTTACTCCCATAGTGCCAGTCAATTAGCAGCGTAGTGGCTACCCATCAATGTACTGTTGAAAATATGTAGCTGTCGTTGAGAAATAAATGGCCTAAGATGTAAACTTGATGATGATAGCATTTTTTTCCAAAGCCTCTTCCCCTCGGCAGGCAAAAGCCATCATCTCTGTGCAACTCTGTTAAATGAATAAGAAGCCAGTTATGATTTAAACTTTCCTCATATTTCTCAACTCTGACCTATTTCTTTGGTTACTAATTCCATGATACACCGCCATTTCAATGCCCTTCACGCCCTCTAATTCATTACCTTTAAATATTATCTATTGAAATATATTAAAAATCTATTTACTTATCCATCAATTCATTCAACTGTTCGCTCCCCATGCTCTAGTTGCTAAATGATGCGCGCACAAACACACACTCAAACTCAAGAGCAGCTGCAACGCATAATTACAACATTTACTAAAATGTGCCATGTGTCATGTGGCAAGAAGCCAGCGAGCGCCAAGCAGCGCATCATCAACACTCGTTCAACGCATTGAAAACACTTTGTTTTTTTTTGCACTGCTTTGCAAATTCACGTATTTACGCCTTTTTAATCTCACAAATTTACTTCATTCTTCGCCGCACATTTTTAATTTAAATGAAATAAAAGCGTCTTATTCGTCTTCTCGTCCACGATGAGCCCAACCTGCTTCCATTTAATTTATTTGAGTGCTGGCAGTTTCTTGCCTGCCGTCCGCCTTCTCTATTGCTATGAAAAACTTTTTTTTTGTTTTATATGCTTTCACGGCGAGGCGTCACATGCCAAACAGCTATCCTCAGAACTTCAACAAGCAGCCAAGGAAGCCTACCAGCCAGCGATGATTTACATCGCAAAAACTTCTTTCTGAATGCTCAACCATTTATTTCAGTTTATTGTAAAGTGTTTTTGGCTTTCGACGATTTTAGCAGCGTTGTAGGCGCGGTGACAGCGGACTGTGTGAGGCGTGGCAAAGTTGGCACTTTCCTGAGCTGCTCACTTCAACTTGAATCGGCTGCAATTTGATTTGAATGACAGTGTTGTGTCGGTGCTGCCAAAATGTGGGAATGTTTGAACGTATGTGTATTCATTTATGTTAGGGTGGGTCGGTTGTTGACGGACATTTTTTTTGGTTCGCATTTTGTGACTCCCAGCAATCGGTTCTTGACTTGGCACTCGCCTCGTAAAAACCTTATCTTTGTGTCTCCATCTATTATCGATTGAATTAAAAAAGAAAACGGTAGTCTTAAACGACGTCAGAAAAAATAGGGATCGAGTTCGAAATCCAGTAACGAAAGATCTGTCAGCTTGAAAAGATGAAAAAATGTGAACCGAAATGCCGGAGATCGACCCGGTCTAGTATGCCGACCTCTTCTTCTCCCAGCAGTAAGCGAGCTACCTAAAAACAATTTATACTATGAAAATGGAATTAATTTCATGGCTCTACTATCTCTCAAATGTTCTTGCCGGTGATGAGCTCCGATCATTTGTGAGGAAAAATGTTGAAAAGCGGTCAACGTTGTTGTGTTTAAGAATAAATAAAACGAGAATGTAAATTGACCCCAACATTATCGAAATTGTTCATATGGTCGATTCTACGTTACCAGATCGACCCGGGGAATCTCGTACCCGTACAACTCCAAAATTAGAGCAAATATTTTTCTAACTTTCAAACCAATTAGTGATCCTGAATGTTTTTGTATGATAATTTTGGACATCCTTTTCCTTTGGGAGACCGGTCTCCTGCTCGCTTGTTGTACTGGCATCTCGAAACCTTTGTAGTTTACGAGCGCCTTAACGGCTAGGCCTTTAAGTATCAGTTGGAGGTTAGAGACCAAGTTGAATCCTCTTCAGAAATAACCCAGAATGTGTCAATACAACTTAAAAGAGATTCGGATGAATGATTATAATTCGGAGTAACCACAGAAGATAAACCTTAGAAAGTAGAAGTTATTCAAATCTTACTAAGTTTTGAGGTAAAATAAATCAATACAAGGCAAGCCCTAATGTACATATAGAAGAAGTGTGTATAAACATACATATTTATGTTTGTTGTTGAGGCGGATGACATCTTTAATTAAATTCGCATATGCGTAATTTGAAAAACTTATTATTTTCCCTCCATTTTTGTTGTATTATTTTCGTTGCTAAAACGTCTTAAAATTCATTCATTTTGGTATATCTTTTGAGTTAATTCATTTGTTTCAATTTTAATTGTTGGTGGGAAAGTTCTTATTAACTCAAAAGCTTTCTCGAGCTGATTTTTTTTTTAAAGAGCACAAATGGTCGTATATGTGAATACCTAATATCCCGATAGTTACATACTGAATAACTCATATGGTGTTCACATGAGGCGATTTTCCAGACAATTTTAGAGGCGATTAGTTGAATCAAAAGTTGGATACACCCCAACTGCATTGGAAGCGATTGGTTTAAAGGCCGTTCACACCAGGCGATTGTTGCTTTCAACTAAAGGTTGCCTGTAAAATCGATTCATGTGAACACCGTACCAGTGACAGTCTTCCCTCTTTACTTGCATGTATAAAAAGAAAAATATTTTTGTTTAATAAGAAAATGGTGGGTAGACACTGTGGCCAATCGTAATCATGAATTACCCCATCTCTTGTGCATGCAGCAGCGCACATAACTGCGCCACCGTCTCTATGGGGGTTGATCAATGGCTGTCTCTCTGTGAAAGTAATAAAAATGGTACTTGCTCAGGAAGCGGTGAGATATGTTGCTTATTTACTGTAGCTCATGATCTGGTAGTTATCCTTCAAAGAAGTGTATGTTAGTTACCAGTATTCGTTGAAAAAATTAACATGTACGTCTATTCCGATAAGGTGAAGGTAAATATTTTAAATGCGCTTACCTGAAAAGATAATAAAAATAATTATAAATTGTATGTTATTTATAAAAAGGACAAAGTTAAAGCTTAATACATTTACATAAATCAATACATACATATATGCTTAGGTACATAAAAAGAGCAATGAAAATGTTATCAATTAACTAAATAAAATAACACATTCTAATAGAACATATCGAAAAACCTGCTATATGTACAACAGACGACTACCGCATTACGCAGCACTGCCAACAAACACAGCGGGACTCTTTATGAGCATAGAACCTGCTGCGATTAAATGTTTGTATGTATTTGAAATGCATTAGTGCTCGTGGAAAGGTCATAAAAAGTTATAAAATGTATTACTTATGTGTACATACATACATACATATGTAAAAAGTATATCGAGAAATACAACACAACAAAATAATAGGGCAGTTCATGCCTCGTAACCATGTAAACCTCGTAAAGTGGCTTAATTTTGTATGGAAAATCGGTTTATTTACGAGGTATACGCGGTTACGAGGCATTTATGCAATCCTTTGAAAAGCGTGATACCGCTCACATATAACTATATAAGTATATCTCATTATGTCTAACCCAACTTTCTATGGAAGATGTTTGAAATAGGTGTAAAACCACCCATTCTTACCATGTAGCGGTAGTTTTCGGAAAGGTGAAAAAACTATATTGAATACTTGTGCGGGATATTTAATGTTCGGCTTCGCCCGAGTTCAGACTATTTTTACTTGTTTTATATCTAACACATCCATCTAATGAGAATCCTCTTTCTCGCACCATTCAGGAAAGGCCTGCCTGAAAGCCCAGTCGCGAACGGACTGCCTCAGATGAGGGGTGATCTTTGGAGCAATATTGGATGCAAAAGAAAGGCAGAAAATGATATCTGATCCTGACTTTTTAATTAACTATTCCAAAAAGAGGGAAAACCCTACCCGGTATTGGAGCAGTCAAAGGATTAAGAAACTTTTTGAAGAAAGTGCTCGCCAATTTTTCTCAATCGGGCAGTGACCTGTCAGTACGTCCACCAGTATTGAAATATTTGGCTTCGCGAGCCTAAGTAGATGCCTCGGTTGCCCCCGGCCTGTCCTTGGCCAGAACGAACTTGCAGTGGCACATGCTCTAGTTTTCCCCCAGCGTTCGCTGAGTTGAAACAAGGCGCATCTGTCCATGAGAAGTCCATAAGTAGTCAAGGGAACTCCCACCCTTTCTTTTTCTGCTGATACTGACTCGAGGGTACCACTACCGGCCAGTTCATCAGCTACGCAGTTTCCTGCGATATCACTACGTCCTAACACCCATTCAAGTCTGAGTCGAGGTAATATTCCAACGCGACCGAAAAAATTTTGGTCATATCTCTTCGAAAAAAGTTGGATTCACTGCCACTTTTGACGCATAAAATACTAATCAATCGTCGACTGACTTGGCTCTTCAAACTGTAAAACCAAACAACAATAACAACAAGCGCTATAATAATTATCATATATATAAATAGTTTATCGAATTGTGTCAAAAGCTTATGAGCAGATAACAGCTAAAGGCAAAGTCGAGTTACTGCAATGAATAATACAAAAAAAAAGCTTGAGTGAAACACGCCAACGACGCAAAAAGTCGAACCCTATCAACATAACGCGTGAGCAATAAAAACAAAACAGAAAATAGACGGCTATATAAAATACAACGAAGTGTAAAATAATACAAACAGAAAAGTAATTAAAGCGAGAAATTGCGTTCAAGTTTTCGAAGTAATAGAATTAATAGAATAAATAACCCGAAAGCCAAAGATATGCGACAAACAGTAGAGCCTTTACAAAAGGCGCTTTATCACAAAATGTTAAACAATAGCGGAACCAACTAGCAAACTCACATGTATCCTCCAACAAGGAACAATACACAGCACCCACCCACTCCTACTTCACTTTGCAAGTAATTGAAAAGTCAGAAAACTACTTTTTGCCAATAAAGTAGTCTTAGCTCGGCTTATGCGCAAATATGGAAAAGGGCACGTGAAGACCGAGGTGAAGCAAAGTCACACACACACACAGACACACATACACACAAAGAGAAAAAAGGCTTTCTTGTCGTTGCTGCAAATGTTGCCGAACTGCCATAGAGTTAAGAGCTCCACAAACTTGAAAGGCATTGTGTGCCACGAAGCAGAGTGCTGTCACCCACAGCTGTGAACGACGCGTCGTCCACCACTGCCTTGTTGGAACTTTCCAAGTGCTCAAAAGCTAGCAAGTGCGCCACTAGCTTCAATGTGGGGCGGCGAGTGGAAGGTGGGGCGACCGCTGGAGTCGAACTAATAGAAGTGCATGTGTTGCATTGAGCAAGTAGTCGCGATTTCAAGTGCAGAAGGAGTTGACAGTTAAGCTGACAGCGCTAAGACATGTCTTAGGGCCGTGACCGACCACCTATTGAGACATTGGTGCTACAACTACAAGTGCTATAGAGCTGCAGTTGAAAATGCTGAAGCCGCGCAAAAGGAGCTGCAGGCGGACAAGGCGGTTTGCGTTGCATCTGGCAGTGAGTGCAGTGGCAGGAGAAAGGCTTTGTAATGTGATATGTACAAACATATGTGTACATGTATTCAAATATGTGTGTGTTCGTTAAGGCGCTTTAAGACGTTGGCTAAGTGCAAGGCAATAAAGAAGTTTGACGACTTACAAGAACTTTGACAAAGCAATTGTAAGCAATGGAACGAGACGATTGATTTGTAATGATTGAAAGACTTTATTTTTGTTTAAGCAAAATTATGTATATTTCCTCTGGTTGCACGCGATGTTGAATCCAAGCTTTCAAACTCTAAGATAGGTGTAATGCAAACAGACTAAATGAAATTTTGCCTTGGAGAGGCCGCAAACTGTGTGAGGCAAGGAATCCGACCTTCATTCCAAAGAAATCTGCAGCTAGTCGACTATATCACTCCTCTTATCTTTTCTGATAACTAGTCTTATACGAAACTCGTAGATATAAGTGAACAAGCAACGAGCTAAATGGTAAGTATACGGCTGATCTTCTGCAGGTCCTCTCACAAGCAGGCTCTGCAAGGCAAAATATGCATGGCATGGATCCTTGGTTATAAATAAATTGAGAGGAAAATCAAGATCAAGAGGTCTCAATCTTACTACATATTTACTTGTAAATAGGTACCGACTTAGGGCGTGGTATGGTGAAGCTGAATCTTACATAAATAGCGTGGAAAATCTGCTTACCAAACTTCAAAGAAGAATTGTAGTGTGCTGTAGGGGTGCTTTCCCTGCAACATTTTGCCATTGCCTTTGACGAAGAGATAATAAAATGTTGTTAACTGAGTCCGGGCTTACATAATATAAAAGATTAGCTGATACCCCCAAAAACAGGGTCAATATCTGGAGGCTATATCGATGGTAACGTGGACAATATCCACTTCTCACTTGGCGAGTATGTCTCCACATTTCTAGCCGATGTATTTGCAATCCTTAGGGCCATCGACTAAGTACGTAGCGGAAAATAGCTGGAGAGGTAGTGGTTACGTATCAGTAGTGATATTCACTACCTGACATGACGAGCTTTTTTTAATCTGGGTGCTAGGACACTGGGGAGAATTTGGTAAAGGGACATTTACCCATCTGGATAGAGAGGGCACATACCATGTATTTCTAGGTCCACTATTACTTAGATCAATATTTCGGTCAGCAACAGCTGGGAGGCTTTCAGGGACTGCAGGTGGACAAAACTCATGCTGCTTCAATCTCGGAAGGTTTGGCTAAGCAGCTCTGCTTTCATTGCGCTGACAACTTGCGGGACTTTTGACTGACCATTTTCTGTTTCCATTTTTTCTGCAATCAACTAACTGTACCGTCGTTTTGGCACCGTTTGGTGGACAACTTTTTGTGCCGCTCTTCCGCCACTGCAAAGGTTAGATATGAGGCTTTTGGCACCGATGTGTTTGGGATACGAATACCTGAGCTCATTAATACTCAACAATTTACTTCAATTTATTCGTAAAATGTATGGATTCAAAGCAGTGCAATCCGCAAAGAGGACGTTGCGCGGATATCCGATTAGAGTACGGAATAACAGCCGGGCTGTATCATTATGTGCCTCCTGCCTGGAGAAGGATGAACACACAACGCACATTCTCCATTTTTGACTGACTTTCGTTAGAATAAGGTAACGAATTTTTAGGCCAAGTATATTGGGGATAGGCCAGCTACGGACATTCTCTATCCCTCAACGGATTTTCAGACTAATATCGGGTCTAGTACTGGATCATTTCGAGACTAGTTTACGATCATTTTTGGTCTTGTTCAGCACCGCTTCAAGACTTGCTCGATGCCACGTAAGGACAAGTTTACGACTTTTTCGACCGTTTCGGGACCTGCTCAGAACTATTTCGGGGCTATTTCGGGACCTGTTCGGGGTTATTTCATAATTTTTTTGGAACTCTTTCAGGACTAGCTCTGGACCATTTGAGAAAGTTTAAGGTTCATTTTATAATTTCCTGTTATTGCACCGCTGATTGTCCTCCGATTGTCCATTAAAAAAGGCAGCAAACTTTTTGCTTTCAGCAGCATATATTGCATGCACGTCATGCACGGTATATTGATCTGCAAAATTAATATATCTTCGCATAATTTGCAAAATAAATCAAATTGTAAATACATGAACTCGAACAGCGACAGTCGGCTGTTGATAGGCGGCAAGCCGGCAGGCAGTCAACCGACACGGACGCGCGCACGCTCACACGAAATTCGTCAGAGATTTGCAACAATTTGATGTTGATTTATCGGCGGCCATATTACGGCTTCCAACGCTCACTTTTGTCAATCTTCTGTTGCGATTGCAGTTGCATAGCAAATGCCACGGGCGCTGTTGCACAAATGCGTGGAAATATTCGAATACTTAGTGGTTCTTTGTATGTATGTATGTAAGTATGTTTGTGTTTGCATTACGGCGGCGCTGCAATTGATCGACGAATCCAATTCCAACTGACGGCAGGCAGTTTTAATTAAATTACTTTGGATAAACTTTTGCAGCGCGCGACTGTATCTTCGTATGTATGTATGTATCTGTATGTACGATAGTTGTTGATGTTGCATTTGCTACTAGTTACTTTTTATCAGTTTGTCATTTTGTCAACTCTGTGTGCGCAACTGCTGCATCAATTTAAAGCGCTACTGTACACAAATGTCAGCGGACCAACAAGTCTTCGGAGCGGAGCAGAATTGTAGAAATCGTCATTAAGTCGCTTAAATCTTTATACTCATTTGTTCATACAAATATATGCACTCAAACGTGCATACTTTTCGAGTCGATTATTTATAGTTGCAAATCTCATTGCATTTGGGTATCGCAGTGGCAATCTGTGTATCGTGGCCGTAATTATTTGGCGCCATGTGACACCTTAAAGTCAATTTCAATTTGTGCGACACACGTTTGGCAGCTGACGACTGTCGTCCGGTTGTTGCTATTTAATGGCTGTATGTGGTTGTTGTCGTTGGTCGCTGTAGTGGACCTAACAAACAATCACTAAGCAAACTACCAAAGATTGTTGCTACAATTACATAAACACTTAGTCGGCTTACCTTTTGGTTTTACAAATGTTCTTGTCACTAGGGGTGCTGATATGCAAACTACATAGATTACCTCAAGAGAAATCTAACCGTTTCGAAGCGATACAGTTCGATCGTTGCGATCAGGAACAATCAGTTCATGGCCAGCTGTGCCACTGTATATGGTCAGGCAAGGTGCCAAAAATGCCTTGAGGTTAAGGAAAATGGCAATTTGCTCTTCGGAAAGCAAGTTCATATATGGGTATTTCATGAAGGCCTCCATCGACTCCTGGATTTGCAGGAATTGGCCTAATATTTGTCATAAACTTCCACTTCTTGTTTTACACAAGGCGTGTGAGTTCAAGGTTTTTGCATCAACGTATCAGAAGCTCTACTTTTACTGACAGCACACGGCCCAACCCGATTCCTCGATTTCCATGACTTTTTGGAATAGTTCGAGCTGTATATAATTTATTGCGCGTATGATTTCGTTCTTCAGCTCTGTGATTGTCTTGAGCTTATTGGCATAGACCATATTTTCCACGCAGCCGTAGAGAAAGAAAGTCCAATGGCGTCAAATCGTAAAGGCTCGGCATTTTGTCGGGGGTTAATGCGTCCATTGTTTCATGCGTTGTGTGGCAAGTAGAACTATCCTGTTGAAACCATATATTGTCCAAGGCCATGTCATCTAATATAGGCCATAACAAATTTGTTATCATGCCACGATAACGTTTGCCGTTCACCGTAATCTTGTTACCGGCATAATTTTCGAGGAAGTACGGTCCTATCATGCCGCTAGCCCTAAAATTACGCCACCAAACAGTGACCAACGGTGTTTTACCGTTTTGCACGGGCCACTTTTTCGAAATTTTGCACCAAACGGCTGATTGTTGACTCAGATGACCGATAAAATGCATTTCTTGCAGAAGGATCATTTTGATAAAACGTTTGGATCACTTTTACGCGTTGTTCAGCTGAGTATCGCTCCATGGCTAAGTTTGCCAAAGCGAGTTGCGCCAATTATCTGAAAAAATAAACAAATCGGAAATAATTGCTGTCAAAGATCTATATCATCCTTGAATCACCGTATAGCTGAATTTTCGATAGAAAGTTCAATCTTGCAGAGCTCCATTAGTTGCATGGCATCTGTTGCGGCAAATGCAACTGCCCTATGAATTCCGCTTAAAGCTGCCCGTTACACCAGTGATCCATATGAAAGTTTGTATCGCCGTCTAAAGTTAAGTACATGGAGTCTTATAAAGGGGGGTCGAGGATACATAATCTTTGGTGCTCATCAGTACAAAGTTGGCCTGATCTGAGTGCTGGGGTATAGCACCATTCTTGGCAATGAAATGGCAAATTAGTTGACTTTAGAGATCCCCAGATATGCTATCTAAGTTTAAAAGGTTATTCTGCCACTGGATTTTTTCAAAGTCTAGATATGTATCCATGCACTGGATTATGGCGGCGAAAAATAGTTGGGAACTTACTGCATAGCACGGGTATTATTAATTAGCGCTTATTGGAGTTATAGGCTCACTAGTTCACTAGTAGTTTTTCCTAACGGTCGCGTTCTCACAAATGTATGTAAGTATGCGTGCAGTTATGTATGTACATAGTTATTTGCCACAAGGTCTCTCGCGCGAATGACTAATGATCATGTTTCTTGTAATCGTCTAACATTTCTGTAATTAAATTCAATTAATGTTGAGGCACTACAAGCATGCATACCAACATAAACATACATACAAACCATACATATGCACAACAACAAATGGAC
>NW_016165857.1:8668-26126 GCF_001687245.7 Rhagoletis zephyria | reverse complement strand
ACGTGATCTGTCAAATACTAATGCATGAAAATCCTAACCTCAAAAAAATCACCCGTTACTATAAGAGAAAAGAATAAAAGTTAATCAATAATCATTATATTAAGATAAATATTTGTCGAGTCATCTATAATTATGTTTCAAGGACTTATATTACAAAAGTCCTTTCATAATAATTATCAGAGAGATAAATATTTCTAAGTCTTCAAAGACTTTTATCTTAATACTTATATTTTAAAAGTTTTTTCATAATAATTATCAGTGAGATAAATATATTTAAGTCTTCAAATACTTTTATTTTAAGACTTATATTATAAGGATCAGGAGAATTTCAGGATTAGTTGGGGTCCAGTTCGGGCCTAGTTGGGGCGTAGTTTGGGACCAGTTGGGGCTTGGTATGGGACCCGTTCTGGACTATACACAAAATTTTTTCGCGCTCATAGTTATTATCAAAAGACTTATAATATACATAAGTCTCAAAATAAAAGTCTTTGAAGACTTAAAAATATTTATATCAATTAGAATTATTATGACAAGACTTATAATATAAGTGAAGACTTAAAAATATTTATATCGCTGACAATTATTATGAAAAGACTTCTATTATAAAAGTCTTAAAATAATAGTTAACGATGACTTAAAAAAATTTTCTCACACTTAATTATTATCAAAAGAGTTTTATAATTCTTACGAAAATTTTGATGACTTTTTTAAAACTCCACCATGAGATAATTATTATTCTCGGTCTGGGAAAAAACTTTATCTATTAATCTTGTAAAAATATATTCTTTTGTTTTTGAAATAATTGTTGTCTTCAGTTTTTGAATGAAAAAATCTTGCAAAAATGCGTATTTTTTTGTGAAAAAAATTCAAAGACTTTGAAAAATATGCAAAATCGCAGATCTATATACAAGTATTCGATACCTTTCCGATACTAAGTAGGTATACCTTGTTTGATACAACTACAAGTACTGATTTATGTAATACCTTGATGGTATCGATTTATTCCTAATTAAAAACAACTTTTTTATTTTGACGCTGAGCCGACCTCAGACCTACCGTTTACGACAACCGCAATCACTTCTATGGTTTCCAAGACATTGACTAAGCAGTGATCAAGCGCAGGCAAGACCTGCTAAATATAAAACAATGTTAGTGTCAAAGATTAATATAAGAAAATAAAACATTTAAAGGAATGAAACAAGTAGAAAATAATGAAATTCAATTTAGTGAACTAAAAAACAGTCAATGGAAAAACAGTAAGAAAAAACAAAGATATCTAAACTAAACAAAAACACCTACATACAACAAATCTCAAGTGACCTCATAGTGAAATAGCCATTTTAATAGAAACATCAACAAAAATAAGCGGAAGAAGCCCCAAGCAATAGAAAATAAAAGTCGGCGACGAAAATGTTTTTGCTAAAAATAACATATTTCGTATAACGCGAGCAACTTTGCGTATTCGCATACATTTGTAGTTATTTTATTTTTATTTTTTTGCTGGCAATCTTCTCATCAATAGTAGAACACACTGTTATTTGGGTACATAATTTTTTTTCCGTTTTCTAAAAATGTGTCATGCCTACATTTTCGCGTATAGTTTTTTTTGTATATTTCTTAATGTATTATTTTTACGTGTTTCAATGTGCAGAGCATTTCCATTTCGACTATGAAACTACTAAAGACATAGAAAATGAAAAAACCGACATCTAGAAATTAAGTTGGATTTTCGATTATAGATCTACGAAAAACGATTTCTTAGTTTCAAACTTAAATGTTATTATAAAAAAGCATTTCCTCTTAATTTTAAGTATGGGTATACATACATATGTAGGTACCGCTATTTTAATCGTTAGATTTTCTCATTCCCTCTTTTAGGGTAGGTTGATATCGCCCGCATTACCGATTGACCATTACCGATACTCTACGTAGTCCGATTCTTAAGGGTTTAAACATACATAAGTAGCTTTTTTTTGTAAACGAGCGACAAAAGCGGTTACAATTTTTTTTACTACTTAAGCAACCCTGTTGGTATATGGCAAGAAACATGTGATTAGTTTAACGANTTTTTTTTCACTTGTTCTTCAAATTATTTCATTCCTAATATATATGCAGGACGTTAATTTAATCAAAAGACAACATAAATACCAAAGAAGTTGCACATGTACAGTCGAAACATCGAGCAACTCTTTGTAGGTCCCTAAGGACCTTCTCACAAATCTAACGTCATCGGCACTGTCACTCATCGGAGGGTTAATCGTTAGATTTTCTCATTCCCTCTTTTAGGGTAGGTTGATATCGCCCGCATTACCGATTGGCCATTACCGATACTCTATGTAGTCCGATTCTTAAGGGTTTAAACATACATAAGTAGCTTTTTTTTGTAAACGAGCGACAAAAGCGGTTACAATTTTTTTAGCTACTTAAGCAACCCTGTTGGTATATGGCAAGAAACATGTGATTAGTTTAACGGGATTTGCACACAAAAACAATAGAAATGAGCAATTATGAGTGGTATTTGCGTAATATATATACTTATTTAAAATATAAATCCTGTATATGTGAAAACAAAAATTCCCCTCTCCACTTTCCCATGAACAATTCACAATAGAGCTTGCTCAACTCGGATAAATAGCTGAGTTTGTGCTGTTGCTCTGCATGTATTTCGTCATTTAAGCGAGGGTTCTTTTGTTGCTCGGTTGCAAAAGAATGCACCTATTAAGAGCGGAATATTCCAACAAACCTACCATTACCATTTTGACATACTCCATGTAAACAGTGACTCGATCAAGCAAAGAATTTTAGTTTTATTACGGTTCAAAATGTAAAAAATTCCGCTTTTCTTTAATTTTGTTCTATTACGTTCTCACTCGATGAAAATTTCATAGCAAATGAAGCGTTGTGTATGGTAAATAACGCAAGCGGTTTGATCAAACGTCAAAAAGGCGGCCAGAAAAAAAAAAAAAATGGATTTCTGTCATAAGGTGGTGTTGTTTCATCACTAGTGAGTGAGTGAAAACGTTGGAGTGTTTGTATTTCCTGCGCCCTTTTGCATTCGGGGAGANAAAAATTCCCCTCTCCACTTTCCCATGAACAATTCACAATAGAGCTTGCTCAACTCGGATAAATAGCTGAGTTTGTGCTGTTGCTCTGCATGTATTTCGTTATTTAAGCGAGGGTTCTTTTGTTGCTCGGTTGCAAAAGAATGCACCTATTAAGAGCGGAATTTTCCAACAAACCTACCATTACCATTTTGACATACTCCATGTAAACAATGACTCGATCAAGCAAAGAATTTTAGTTTTATTACGGTTCAAAATGTAAAAAATTCCGCTTTTCTTTAATTTTGTTCTATTACGTTCTCAATCGATGAAAATTTCATAGCAAATGAAGCGTTGTGTATGGTAAATAACGCAAGCGGTTTGATCAAACGTCAAAAAGGCGGCCAGAAAATAAAAAAATTGGATTTCTGTCATAAGGTGGTGTTGTTTCATCACTAGTGAGTGAGTGAAAACGTTGGAGTGTTTGTATTTCCTGCGCCCTTTTTCATTCGGGGAGAAATAGGTGAAATTTGACAATGGCCCGCTAAAAGCAAAAACAAAATACAAGTACTTGTTGTATTTGATGAATATATATTATATGTATTCGCCTTGAATTTTGCTCTTGAAAAAATTGTCTCCCTTAGGAAGGCACCGTGTGTGTGTGTGTGCAGCCTTATATAAGTGTCAAAATTAATGTTACTAGTGAGCAAACCTTTAATTATTGATTCATGTAAAAAAGTACCTCATGTTTTAAAGTATTTTAAATATTATTAAGATTTTTGCTGACTTATGAATAATTATTTTACTTTTTACGCGCCAAATAAATATAGGTTTGCAATTCGCAAAAACATCGATGTCGAGGGGTTTCGCTTGCTTTCTGCTAGCAAGTTTTCCTATACATTTCCAAGCTGGTAATCCCTTTTTGTGTGCATGAGTCGTTAATGGTTATAATTTGCGACGCGTTATCACGCCGAGACTTTTGAAAATTTTCAGGCTATACTCACCTCTAGACGAACTTTTTATATAATCGTTTATTTCATTGCGCAAGTCTTAAGTCTCAATGATCAGACAACTTGCACACTTAGCGGTCTCTACTGGTATTGCAATACCTCCATTAATATTTCCTTGTTCCTCGGCTCCTAATAGATATGCAGCCTTCTACTTGAAGCGAGGATATCAATGCCTTCCCATCTACAAGGGACATTTTAGGAGAATTTTATTTGTTTTTTGTCGGAACAAAAGCCAAACAACATGTGCATAAAACAACAACACTACTACAAACTAGGTGACATAAGGTTTTTCCACCTGCAGCCGCTCTATGCCTCCCAGTCATTGCTTAGTGAAATATTCACTTAATTTCTGATTGAAGGTTCGATGACCGAGGATGGGAGTGCAGGTCTGAGCATATCACTGGCAAAATGTCTCATTACCAAGTACTCCCGAAGGATCTCAACTCAATCGAGACTTGCAGTGCCGAACTAGTTTGGAAGTAGTTATTGAGTTAGCCAATGCCTTAATTGCAGCTTGGCAGTCACTACAGACACCAAAACTCTTGCCTAAGCACCTATTTCTCACGCTTTTGTCCATGGCCCTGAGGATTGCGATTACATCGCCAGAAACCTTTTTTCCCAATTGAAAAAAGTTTCAATAGAGTTCGTTTACCTGCGCTACATAACCTAATCGAGCAATGACCGAATGTTTTCTCTTTTGGGCACAAATCTGCTTATGGATTTAGCAGTGGCGTCTTTCGCAAGTGGAACGATAGCCGGAGGGAGAGGATTTTCTCCAAAGCGACGGTTGGAGTGTGTCTTAGCGCCCGCTTGACACACAGTGCAGCACGGCGCTTAACTTTCTCCACTGGACCGAGGTATGAAGATTTCTTTGTAGCATTCCACAACAGGGAAGTGCCATTAAGTACTGTCGGTTCGAGTGCTACTGTGTTGTAGCAGGGGAGGCGATAGACTTCAATGAACGTCCAAAATCCTTTTACATGTACGTATAAAGATATTTAACCTATAACGTGTCCATGTTAAAGTAATGCCTTTCAGAAGCGAAAGCAGAAGCGCTTACCAGTTTTCTTTCGAATTATTTATTTTTAATAACTGGTCCACTATTTTAAGTATGAATACAAAGTTTTACTTTATGTAATACCGTATGCTTACAGATGCAAAATTACTGCTTCTTTAAACAAAATAAATTATTACTTCGTTAACTAGTCGCATTAAGTAAGTCTAATTCTAATTTCAGCGTATTTTAAGAATGTTTAGTAATCTTCTATTTCATTAACTTTCTTTTGCGCTTTATTGCCGAAGCAAAAACGTGCATAAATTTCACTTAACACAAGATATAAGCATACCAAGTAGTTATGTCTTTGTATTTGTCATCAAATATCGCCTTTAATACTACACAGCTGCCAACTGCTTACTGGCCAAAAATCGATGCATTTTTCATTCAATTTATTGTAAATTTACTTCGTGGGTTTAGTTCCTAAACTCTTACCCATTAGTCTGTATGCCAGTCTCTCACTTTGAGGGGGTCTTTTAATTTACGCTTCGCTGACCACCGGAAATTCCTTTAATGACCAAACAATACCATAACAGCAATGAAAAAGTGAATAAACAAGTATTTCTTCCTACTACTCATACTGCGTTTGTGAGAGGGTGAGAAGCAGCAAAATGGAAAGAAACGAAAAAAACTTGAATCGCTGTAAAACTGTAAGGCACGTAACGGCTAAAATGTCTCATTCATGCTCAGAAGTTTAGGCTTTTCCACAACTACATACAAAAATTTACGTTCGCTGAGAGACCAAGTCAAGAGTGGAGAGTGAGGCGTAGCTGGTTGTAATCGTAATGCTATTGCTCTTGTCAGGGGAGCTTCACTGCGGTTTTGTGGCGCTCATGTCAAGTATTCTTTGGCTTTGTAGGGATATGTGTGCATTCAATGGCATTTAAAAATGTACATACATATATATATGTTTGGGCATGAGTATGTGCGTCCTGTTGAGCCGAGCTGGCACGTCTCGTAAATTTGCAACGCAACGTTGCATTTTATTGTTTTAAGGGCCATTTTACGCAGCCGTCTTTCTACTGACTACACACATATTTACATAACTACAAAGAATTTTGGCGGCCGGAATTTGACTGCTGCCCGCTGAACTACTGTTATTACTTTTGCTGCCCCAATGTTTGGTATTTGTTGTTGTTGCTGCCAGTTGGCCTAAGAAAGCTAAGTAATTTTGCGGGATGCATGAGGAGTTTTTGTGTTAACGCTTTGAACTTATCTTAACTGTTTTCCATTGTTCGTTGGTGGCGGTAATTATAAAGTTTTGCATATAACTGAGACATACATACACATAGATATTTTGTATGCTGTCTCGATTTTTTTAAGGTAACAATGTAAGTCTGTTAAGTTTTTATTTAAATCGTGAATTATACGCATGAGTGAGTGCCACAGATTAGTGTGTGCTTATAGGCGCACCAATCAAAGAGCAAAAACGGTAAATTAGGAACTCAAATTTACAATTCAAGGTTATAAAGCTAGCTAGTGAGCGGCGAGTGTCAAATCGTGCATGAGTCAATTTGTTCTGCATAAATTATTGCTGGCAGCTGACACAAATCTGTATGAAAAATTACGAGTACGTGTCCGATAGAAAAATCAAACAGCCTCCCAAATAACTAGCTAGTTATAGATAGATGCACGCACATGGAATCAATAGAATTGTTGATAAAAAATAAGCCTCTTATTTTCGTTACTAAAATATAAAAATTATATATGTAAGTATTTATATTATTATATGTATACTTTAAGAAATTTTTTTTGCAGAAAAAATATGCAATTACCTAGCTGTTCTTGTAAAAAATGAAAAGCTTCATTTCCATATGTTTGAACTAATGCGCAAGACATACATATTTATATACTAGTATACACAATATGTACATTCTTTTATATACCTAAGCAAATTTATATATTCTGGCTGTTAGCAAACACATCAAAGGCAGGCAGCCAAAACTCTAATTTGATTACAAATATATACGCGTAAATATTTACTTATTTATGGTGTATCTTCAAACAAGTCGCTCATTAGGGCCCCGACACACGCCTCCATAAATACTTAAGTACACACACACATGCATGACATATGTACATATGCATATGACATTGAAATGTTTTCAGTTATTGTTTAAATCTACATGCATATATACACACATACAGTTTTGCCTCGAGTCAAACCAACTACTTGAGTTTGTAGGCGAATTTCCTTGCATTGCTTCGAACGAGATAAAAGGTGTCTAAATTTAAAGGCTTACAAAATCAGTTTGAAATAGGAAAACGTAATTCAAATGTAATACACGCTGTGATTATATTTGAAACATTGTGTTTGAAAATTAAAAAAAAAACGCGAAAACAAAATGAAAACGATTCCCACTATGTGCATTAAAGATATTAAAATGTGTGAATAAATAAACAACATGAAAAAGAAAAAAAAACACATAATTTATCTTTAAATTGTTGCACTGACGTTCGTACATAACAAGTGATTTTTGAAAGTTTGCCATAAACACAAGAATGTGTGTGTTTTTTTTTTTAATATAATACATGCTGCGATATTTGACTTGAATTTGGAAAGGATTTTTCGGATGTCTATGGAAGAAGATTCTATGTGATCAAATTAATTAATAAATTGGTGAGTATTTCAATCTAATTATTAGTTTTAGTTATGTATTTTAATACGAATTATTATGCACAGATCGAAGTAAAATATGCCTTTGTATTAAAAATTAAACTGAAAATAATTTGCAGAATTTTTCCTCAAACAAATTGTAGAATGTTTATAAATCAGCTGCAACAGGCAAATAATAATAAGTCTTGGGCAAAGCACCTCCTCCGATTTGAATCGTGTGATTTGATGCTTTCAGACCAAACGGCGATTGCATTTTAATGAGAAGGTGTTTTTTATGGAAGAAATAGAATCAGAGGTTTGCCATTGCCTGCCGTAGGGCGACTGTTATTAGTAAAATCTTTTTTTTTTGTGAAAGAGCTGAATAAAATCGGATAAATCTTTTTAGCATGGAGATTTTTTGTAAAACTGCTTTTTAGTCCTTCCTTCTGACGTCAGGCGTTTTATTCTTTGAAATTTCAGAGATATGATTATATCACAAAATTATTTAAAAATAATGTCATGTAGAATAATGCAATGTAAAAGAACAATATGGGGGGTACCGTGGTACAATTATTACTGTGCGCTGTAGAGATAGCATCCGCCCGGGCTTGCCACGACAGGAAGAAAGAGTTTTGACAATTCAGAAAGATGGGCAAAAGTATCTCGCATTGTTCCCATATATTGAAATGGTTTTCGTTTAAACTCGTCAACTATGGTCTCAAATAAATAGTTGCAAATTTCTTCAGAAATATTGTTAATGGGCACGAAATTTTGGACTAGACTTTGATGATGTCCTCAAAATGTATGAACGTTGGGCGAAGTTCATCGAATTCTTGAGTTTGCATTTTATAGACAGCCTTGGCACAGGCCAAACGATCCCAAAAATTAATTTCATTCACTAAAGATTTAACGTTTTTGTATAAAACACAATCCAAAAATGTTTCAGCCACTGTAAGATTCCACAGACGGGCGTAAGCAATTGTGAAATAATTTCAATAAAATGTATCAAAATAGTGATGGAAAAATAGGTGTAGCGATCTTTCTTTATTTTAGAACACCTTGAAATTATTAAGTTTGAAAAGTCGATATATCATGGAATATATCGATATAGCAACGATATATCCGCCAGTAAAAAAATTGATATACCACCTTCAATATATCGATATATCAATGTTTTTTACAACACTATTAGTAGAAAACCACAATTTTCCGCTTTTGAACAAACAAAAGATTATCAGAGCCGGTTGAAACCTGTCCAATTTATGACCCAACATCCCAACTTTTGGCTTTCTGATCATAAAGCACGATTTTGGGTGTGGTTAGATTTCCGCGAATGCCAAATTATTTTATAGATCTGTTCTACCTCCTCAAGTAGGTGGCATAAAAAGTACATGCAAACATATTTTTTTAGCATCGTATTATGAGTGCTGCTCATACCTTACAAATATTTATCTATGATTTTATATATAGTGTCCAGTTTACTACAATCAGGAATAGCTTTTTGAAGGATTCGCTAGTTTTAAATCAGCAGCGGAGTAACGTAGTCTCTTCTATGAAGAGGTGAAGGGAAAACGAAATTTTCATTGCTGGTAAAAAATAAATTTTTAGCCGACTTAAAAAAAGGAGAAGGTTATCAATTCGTCGGAAAATTTATGTTTTTTTTGGGACCACGTTAACCGATTTCTATAATTCTGTTTTTTTTTAAGGAAAGTAGCACCTTTAAAATGTGGTACCATACTAATTTGGTTTAGATCCGATCATTGGATCATGAAGAAATTAACGGTACTCTTAAATTTTTATATAAGAATTGAAGTCGGTTGTGTTTTTTGCTTAAAAATTATTTGTTCAATACGTATGACGATATCTGAAGCACATTACTCAATTAGGATAATACAAAAAAATTGGTTAAAAAACTCGGTTAAGGAGCGTTATCTTCTAGTTTGTGTTAATTACACTGTGCGACGATTTTGTGACAATTTAAACCAGCCCAGACTTTGCTAATAATTTCTGAAAGTAGACACATCCGGAAATTAAACCAGGGACATAACAGTTATAAGTTTTATAGCAAAAACGTTGCCCATAACAGTTATTAGATGAGAAATATTTTTTATTTCGTCTAAAAGAGTTATAACCCAACGTTTATTTTTTACGTTGCCTACAAACTGTTATGCAGGAGAAATATTTTTTCCATTGCCGATAAGAGTTATTTCCCAACGTTTATTTTTTACGTTGATAGATAAGAGTTATTTTACAACGTTTATTTTTTACGTTGTCTGATAAACGTTGTAAGATTAGGATATTGATGAAGATGGAGATGGAGAATAAGATAAAGACGATGAAATAAAAGTGAGAGAGTGAAATAACTATTATCAGATAACGTAAAAATATTCGTCGGGCAGTAACTGTTTTCAAGCAACGTAAAAAATAAACGTTGGGCAATAATCGTTATCGAGCAACGTAAAAAATAAACGTTGGGAAATAACTCATATCAGCAACGGAAAAAATATTTCGCATCTATTAACTGTTATGAAACAACGTTTTCGTTAAATTTCAGAATTCAGGCAACGTTTTCAATTTGTAAATTCAAGATAACAGTTATTTTTGGTCCCTGAATTAAACACTCGATTCATTTGCAAAATTTACCTCGTGTTTTTTTTAAAGCCTACTTAAGTTTTCATGTCCCGGCCTAAGTAGTTTTCAAAAAAGGGTAAAAAATGGTTAAAATAAATATCTGAGTAAGTAAAATTTCATAGGAAATATTTTCGTAGAACATTTTAACCCATTAACTCCCGCCTGTAAAGGTCGTTTTGACCCTTACTTCAAGATAAACTCTCTATAAAAGTAAACACTAACGTTTTTATGTCTCAGTCTAAGTAATTTCAAACATGGAGTTTTCCATATCTTTGCAAGAAAACATAAAATCTTTATTACCATAAAATTAGGGCATGCAAACCATGATACGTCTCACATACGTATGGTTATGTTCTCAGCAACTTTCAGTAGGTTTATCTTGGCAGGGTAAATAAATAATTATATATTGAGCAAATATCCCTTCTCCCGCCAGAAAAAAAAAACGCTAACGAGTTTTTTTTGCATTTATTTCAATAGATGGAGTTCTAGAAATAAGTAAATGAATCAAAACTGAATTAAGTATTTGAACAATATTAGCTTTAAAATTATATTTTTTTTTAGGCGAAAAAGTACTTTGGGAAGTTTTCAAATAGAATGTTCATATTAGAGTCAATGGACGTTGGCATCAAGTGGAACATATCTGTGAAGATTCAAGGGTCTACCACGAATTAAAAAAAAAATCGCAGCATGCAGAATATTTGTCGCAGCTATTTTGTAATTTTTGAAATTTAAGATCTTTTAATTTCAATAAATTTAGATACAACAAAATGTTAAATGTTAAAACTCTTGTGTCACCAAACGGAAAAAAATTGTGTTGAGTAAAAGATGTCTGTGATGTGAGAAACTAAAATTTAATTTTAAAAATGTTTCTTGGCATACTTGAACTTCATTCAAAAAATTGTTGTATATTTACATGAAGAAAGTATTATTGAATCATGGGTAGTTATAGTAAGTATGTGCAAAAGAAATGCTCTGTAAATGTTGTGTTACAAAATCATTATAATGTTAGGATATAGTTAGAAGCAAATACTAAATTGGCCCCAGAACTAAAATTGATATGTACATACTTACTTGCCATGCATTACAAATATACATAATTATATCCTACGGTGTATTAGAAGATTTTGGTTATTAGGTTTGGCGTTCTGAGCTGTGTTCATAGGTATATGAACAGAAATAACCTAAAATTCAATTACAATTCTAATCGCCTTAAAGTGTGCGCTTGAAATTGAATTTTAAATATTTAAAAGAAAATGCTATTTACTTATAACTAAAGTTTCCTCAACTGAAAAACACAGAAGTAAAGCAGAAATGTCATTTAGAATGAAACAAGAAAATCGTTTAGTGCAATTTGTTGCAAAGTATTTTTGTTTGCAGCTTGGTAAAGCTGCCGCGCCGCTGCTGCGTTGATTTCAGTGTTGTTGGAAACAAACTCCATTGGGACTGTAGACAATTGTCAACGATGATTGTGAGCTTCAATTTATTTTTGCTGTTTTGTCTTTTTCTAATTTTCTTCTGGTTTTCACTGACAGCAATGAAGAAATTCTAAGGAAAAGAATTGTGGGGCGGAGTTAAATCAGATTCTGGGAATACCAGGCCACAAAAGACAGACCATAATAAGAAAAAAAAACAAAACAAAAGCGAATGAACAAACGCTGCGTTTAGCGTGGAACAAAAAAAAAATTTAGAAAAAACAATATCAGATACGAGTAAAAAAGAACCGAAAATAACACAATAGCTATAACAACTAAAATTACTCCCAGGTTATGAACAATGGCCAACACCGGTGGCGCTGACCGCTCTGTGAACTTTGCAGTTTCAAGCTAGCATTTTGAAAATGGCAAATTTTGGACAGGCGGGGTTGTCCATGGGGGAGTGCCACTGCGGTGTTTATAATTTTTCTGAATTGAAGCTTTGCTTGGTGCTCATATTAAATAAATGGTTTTTCGCAAATTGGCAAATTGTAAATAGGGCAAGAATTCGTTGATTTATCTAAAAGAACTGTTTCCATTTTTTAAGTCAAATGAAAATTTTTATGACATATTTAACTTTTATTATTAAATCTGTACTTTTGCATTTTTTGGTTATTTCATTTCAATTTTTATTTTTGGAAGTTGTTTTCTGTTGTTGTTTAGATAAAATGATCAGTTACTTAAACTATAATTCCTGGTCAATAAAAATAGCAACATGACAGAAAACTTCTAAGTCCCCATGGATGTCATAATTACAGTTGAACCACATCACATAGCAAAAAATTACTTCAGCTACCCCGAGAGATACGCGTTAGTCTGGCACAATAGATATTCACGTAGCCCTCAAATCCACTTAGGTAACACCACTCTCCCTTCGGTCTGAACTCGACAAAGCAACACTTTTCCTGGGCGTCTTGTTAGCTAAGCTTGATCACAACGCACAGTGGTTTGACAATCATACATTTTTTTTATGCAAGTTAGACATTTTCTTCCATATAAAGTCTAATCAAAATGATTTTATATGGAATGCCTAGCTCTGTCACTTAAAAATTTCTTAAAACTCAACGAGAGTTCTTAGCCACTTAAAACTTGTACTTAGATTTTCAAAAACTGTATATTTTATTTTTGCTGGATTTTTTTTATAATATACATATTAATAATAATAATAGATTGACGCTTACACATATGTTAGTGTTTGGTTGAGCTTCTCCTCCGATTTGTGGCGTGCGCCTTGATGTTGTCATATACATATTAGGGATGTTAATTTTTCGGCTTTTTCTGATCCCGGGATTTTCGGGATGGCATTGCCGATATTCATTATTAGATATTCATTACTTTTCAACAACTTTAATCGAAAAAATTGCTTCTATATTGTTTGAGAAGCTCTCCTACCATGAAATAAGTAATGAATAAATGGGTTTGAAACCTACATTTTATTTAAAGTGCCGTTTTTATTTTTTCTCTCTGACCGCAGGGTTTATTTTGAAGGACTTTAAAATTTGAAAGATATGATTAGTTCAAAAAATTGTTAAAAAAAATTCAATGCAATGTAGAATAAAAATATGGGTAACAAATGCAATAGGAAATTTCCTTAGAATTTAAAAAATTAAAATTTTTTGGATTCACAAGGACGAATAGGTAATTTTTAAGCTGACAAAGATAAAAGAATGAAATTCGAGGTTGTTTCGAGTTTATATAATTTTTTCAAAAACAAATATTGCGAAATTTCAAGGATAAAATTTTAAATTGACATTTTCAATATTTACCAGCCTTTCTGCACCAGAAACTTGAATCTGTTTAAATTCTACAGGATTTCCTCATTAATTTAACACCCATACTTCCTCTCTAAGCACATTTCTCTGAAGTTTTTCAATCATTTTTGAATTACTGACGTCGGAGTGAAAAACTAAAAACGCAATTTTACTATATTTAGCCCAGGGTTTCGCGAATATATTGATATTTGTGTTTAAAATTTACTACCGTGCGGTGTTATATGTATAATGAACTAGACATATATAAAAAATATTAATTATTAAATAAAAAAAGAAATATAGCTAACACTGGTCAAGAAAAGAAGTTTCTATTATTGCCATCAGTGCAAATTACAAATCCCGAAAATCCGGGGATTACTTGCCAAGAATCCCGAGATTTTCGAGACCTTAAAAAATTCCGAGATCTCATTACTAATACACATTCCTAATAAACCTAAACCTACAATTGCTTTCAAGTAGTTTTTATTATGTAACATTTATTAAGAGGAGCAGGAGAAACGGTTTCTTCAAAATTGTTAATTTCTCTGCACTTTGCACTAAAAAATACACAATTACAAATTCAAAAATCGGGCTCAATGGGTCTCTTTTAAATATTATATGCTTTCATCTAAAAATATCAAATCAAATTGTTTGAAAGACTAGGCTCTGGAGGATTTTAACATGGATGAACAGTAAATTCCAGTTTCGAACTACTGGGCAACGATTGATGTACTAGCCGATTTTGGCAGAGCTCAGTGCCGCCACAACAATAACAAAAGAAAGCCCAAGAATTATAGACACTTTTGCCCTTGTGGAGGACGCTATAAATTTATACATATGTATGTACTATGTACACAAATGGTTTGAAATTTCGAGATAATTGCAATATAAATCTTATTCAAAAAAATTTCAAGTAAGTAAATTTGAAGTAAGTATTTACTTATACATACATATGTATGTATTTATCCATATACATTTACATAGTTAAAAGAAAGTGCATCTTTTTACATGTTTTATAAATTTGTGTATCGCGAATTGTTTGTTGCCTTTGCGTCAAACGCATTTCAATCGTTTATTCAATCAAATGTTAAATACTTTAACAACCCCACCAATACATAAAATAGAGAAGTGTGCGCCCGGCCTTAAGACAAAAACTATTCGCTAAATAACGAATTCGTTTTCTAGATGAAAGAAAGAAAAAAAAATGCAAACAAACGATGTTGGCAAAAAAGTTAAATTACTGAAAAGTTAGCCAATGGCTTTACTTACATACCTTTGGACTTTAATCTCATCTAACCTTACTCCATTTTCCTTCTGTCGTTCACCTAAAAGTGTTTAAACCCATAGAAAGGCATTACTTCACGCTTCCGATTGCCTTTTTTTTTGCTGTCGGGTATTTTTACCATCTGAGTGATATGCAACGCAGTCATTGAGCTGCAGCAACGATAGACGGATGATAGAGCGGAATGGGGGGGGCAGATATGTAAACGTTAGCGAAATTTCAATTAATTGTGTGTTGGCTCATTCTTCGTATTTTTTATTTTTATTACTGCCTTGTAGCTAAACTATTTTTCAATTTAAAAAGTTCACATCGCGCATTCAAAGTTTATTTTTTTAAAGTTTGTGCAGCAATAGTGCATAGTGCAATAGTACATACACATGTACATATGTATATGTATGTAAAATGCGATACAAACGCTTATATGTAAGAAAATAGATAATAGAAAATGTTTTTCTGAAATTTAAAAGAGTGTTTTGTAAACATTTAATTGCATAGTTAAAAACTTAGCAAAACCAATACTTTGTTACATTCACTCGGCATTGCATTTTAGTAAATTGAAGTGTTTAAAATAAAAAAAGAAAATAAAAGGTGAAAGGTTCAAATTGACAAGAGCACGGAATAAAAAACAAGATTCTGAGAGTTATTTTTAATGTTCACTGCACGACAAACAAATTTTATTATTATCTTAAGTTGATGAAGTTTACGCGTGAACGGCAAAGAATTTCTTAAAGCACGGTAGTCGTTTCATGAAAAAATGTCGCAGGTGAAAATAAAAGCTTTTGAAAAGTCCACAGTACCAACGAAATAGTTTGCACCTGAGTGAGTTTTTTTATATCGATAGAGTGCGGAGTGTGTGTAGGTTTAATCTTACTCTATTCCAGCACAACATATAGTCAATAGCAATAAGCGATAACGGTCTTAAACCCTTGAGGTACAATTCGGCTTAAAGCAGGAATCAATTTTTAACCGACTTCTAAAAAAGGGAAGGTTATCAATTTATAACTTTCGACCACGTTAACCGAATTCTATAATTCTGTTTTAAAGGGAAGCTTGTACCTTCGAGGTGGTCCCATACTAATTTGCTTTAGATCCGATGATTGCATCATGAAGAAATAAACGGTACTCTTAAATTTGTATATGTATGTTTTTTGCTTAAAAAATACTTGTTTACGACCAAATCAATTTTCCCTAAACTTATGTTCGACTATTTTCCAAATATTTAACTTTTTTTTAACAGTCGACTATGAAATGTAACACAATTTTCTAAACAAAATGGGTACAATGAAATCAATAGATTATTTCGTCATGCAACCACTAAAGTTGTATTTTGGAAGTATGCGTGAACAGGGAAGAAATGGAGCCCGCTTTAGATTTCCTACATATTTGTTACTATATGGAACGTATACTCAGGGGCGGACTCAGCAGCAGTTCCTGGGGGAGCAAATATTTTTTCTACATACATCAAGAATAACATACTAAGATAGTATGTACTGAAGTAGACAAAGCACAAAATAAATGTTCAAAAAAGTGGAAAATTTTTGGAGAACTCTAAGAGTTTTCAAAATTTTATACACAAACACCATGAAAAAAAGAAGTAATTCTCAAGCTCAGTGGAAGTTAGAACTTTAGTATTCATACGATGTGGCCAATGGGAACTATTAGTTATTACCGCTACCGATTTTTGGGTGATGCACCGAGCCATTTGAGCGTGATTTGGAGTGTCATCAACTTATTACTTTAACATGTTTTTGTATGTGGGACTTAAGAATAAGATATCATTTATTATGTAATAACTCTGTAACTCTATTTATGTGGGCTTATCGAGGGTGCAGCATGTATTTAGGCACTAGATACCTAAACAGCGAGCTTGGTGGAAATTCTCAGTCTTTACCGGGGCCAATATGCCCATACAGCAAGACTTAACCTTGCAACCTCGCAGTTGTAAGGAGCACGAGGTGGAATTAAATCAGCATTTTTTGATGATTGATTTGATTTTGCGAAGATAAAATTTAAACGTTTCGGAATTTATTTTATGAAAGCTCCTAAAAGAAATTCCATACTAATTTCTCCCCATTATCTTTATCTCAAATACTTCTTTTCAAGCTTACATTTCTGAACTAGTTTATAAATAGCCAGAAGGCTACCCAGTGCTTTAAAAACAACTTGAGCATCATTGCAAGGCATGTCAACACTTACCTCGTCACCTATTCTCCACATCCTTGACCCTAAATGTTGATATGCCCTAATTTTGAATAACCAGGAACATTTCTTCTTCTTCTTCTTCTTTTTTGGCGCTGTAACCGCCTAAGCGATTTTGGCCGAGTTCAGCAAAGCACGCCAGTCGTTTCTCCTCTGTGCCAACTGACGCCAATTGGAAACGCCAAGTGAAGCCAAGTCCTTCTCCACCTGATCTTTCCATCGCAGTGGGGGTTGGCGACGGCGAGTACCGCAGACGATGGAACGATGAGCTGTATGAGCTTTACAACGATATGGACATAGTGCAGCGAATTAAAATACAGCGGCTCCGCTGGCTTGGTCATGTCGTTCGAATGGACACCGACGCTCCAGCTCTGAAAGTATTCAACTCGGAACCCGCTGGTGGTAGCAGAGGAAGAGGGAGG
>NW_016165857.1:0-3588 GCF_001687245.7 Rhagoletis zephyria | reverse complement strand
GCAGTAGTTTTCATCTTATGTGGATAATTCTTGTCACAAATACATAGTTTCGAGCTTATATTTATATATATATATTTTTTAGCCGTGCCATATCTTTACCAGAAAGTTCCAAGAATCCAAAAATTTGTACTGATACAAGTTACAGGGCATCATTTTAACTCCACCTCCTACCTCTTCCACGGACGTCGTTTAGTTTAGAGGTTTAAACATATTTTGCGTCAGCAATTTTTCATCAATTAGATCGTATCACGTAATCTATCCTCGGAAAATCAAAAAACTTTATTTTCGAACCTTTGCGCAGGTGTACCGAATTATTGCAGTTTGGAAGCGCGCAAGCATTTTCTTTTAATATTTTCATTCAACTTCACTAACTTCAAGAAATTTTTTTACTTTTTCAAGAAACAAAAATTTTGCCGCTAGTGAGTGTATCTGGTAGCATGATTTTAGTTAAATGTCATAAACATGTTAAAAATCAAGTGGTCTACAACAACAACGAATGTCAATAAATGAAACTACCTTCTATTGGTCCGTACCATGATACAAATATTTAATGGTAGTTTCACATCTTCTTCTTATTCGCCCTTGCTCCAATTTGACGTAAACTGTGCTTGTGAAATTTTCTTTTAAATTGAAGCTACCATATTCTTTGAAGTAATTAAAAAGTTGTTTTTTACTTAAAAAAAATATTTCCAAAATTACATATTTGAAAAATATATTTCGAGCATCATTTCATAGTGAGCTTTTAGAGATTTATTTCTAAAATTAAATGTAAAACGGAAANTTTTAAATTGAAGCTACCATATTCTTTGAAGTAATTAAAAAGTTGTTTTTACTAAAAATATTTCCAAAATTACATATTTGAAAAATATATTTCGAGCATCATTTTATAGTGAGCTTTTAGTGGTTTATTTCTAAAATTAAATGTAAAACGGAAGGCAAATCGGCGTGGCCAAGTCCGAAAACATAAAAAAGTTTGAAATAAATCTCGTCTCACTTTTTTACATTTTTCACTTGGTTGCTGAAGTAATGAAGAATTGAAAATTCGTAATACCATGTTCTGATTNTAAATCTCGTCTCACTTTTTTACATTTTTCACTTGGTTGCTGAAGTAATGTAGAATTGAAAATTCGTAATACCATGTTCTGATTGACTTGTGTTTTCGTCCATGTAAAATCTGTCAAACGAAAACCAGTTTTCGCTGAAACTACTTGGAAACTCACGTTACACTCATTCCAATCGGTGTCTTCACTATTTTTTTTCGATTATTTATCGAAGAGGAAGTCATGTTTTATAATCTTGAATACACCATTTCGGTTTTATTTTTAATTGGCTGGGCAAAGTAAAATAAGAATGAAAGTAAAAGGTTGTAAATGAAAAGAAAATGAAGGAAAAGTATTTGGGTTTGGTTTTTGTGTAACAAAACTGTAATGAAAAGANTTGGAAACTCACGTTACACTCATTCCAATCGGTGTCTTCACTATTTTTTTCCGATTATTTATCGAAGAGGAAGTCATATTTTATAATGTTGAATACACCATTTCGGTTTTATTTTTAATTGGCTGGGCAAAGTAAAATAAGAATGAAAGTAAAGGGTTGTAAATGAAAAGAAAATGAAGGAAAAGTATTTGGGTTTGGTTTTTGTGTAACAAAACTGTAATGAAAAGTTGCAAGAAATGTCAACGAAAACACTAAAAGCCGGTGTGAACAGCCTTCAGCCCATAATCCCAAAACGCGTTTTCAAAGTGTTTTCGTTGTCGGTCAGAACATAGTATAAGGGAAAAATGTCGTTATTGTAATTTTTATCTTAATGCATATCTTAAAAACTTGTAGTCTTATTGAAAAATTATATATGAACGTGTGATACTAAATTTAATCAACTTTAATTTGATATATCGTCCTGCTTATAACAGTTAAGGCATTCCATAAATATTACGACCCAAAGTCTCATTATCAAAACGCATACACTTTGAATGAATTGCGCGGGCAAAGGATAAGTTTTAAATTACTCTTTCGTGGCCAATAAATATTGGCTTAGACCTAAGACAACATAATATTACTATTACAATACCGTCGAAAGCCTTTTATTTTCCCCTGTAGAAAATCGACCCAGCCTAGTGTGCATCTTGCTGTTGTCCCTTCCAGGCAAATTGATTTTACGAGAAGCTTTTTCATGACAGAAGTACACTCGGTGGAATCCATTGCCCGCCGAGGGGTGATCGCTGTTCTAATTTAGATGTTGCTCGGACTAGGGACTTAACTTAGGTCCTACGGAATGCTAGTATGCACTTCTAACCACTCAGCCACATATATTCCAAGATATTCTATAGTGAAAATATTTCATAACCATTAGTTATTAACTATTTAAGGACCTTTCTTGAATTTCTTTCATGAAATTCATGTCCGCAAAGAAAATGTCTGATGGTATTTTTGCAACCGTATTTTCTAGTATGACTGTTTAAAAAAAAAAAATCATCCTTTACTGCACGTATAACATTTTCATTCTCGCTATCATTTGATATTCTTTTTTTATTATTGCTTTTATTATGTAATTAAAACTCATACCAGTATCGCTTGATGTGTCGTAAACGTTCGATGCGTTTTTACCAACTAAAGCTGCGATTTCGGGAGCAATACTTCTTCCGCCTATAATTTAACTAAATATAAGCTGTCGTATTTCGAATGTTTTTTGATGGTTAGTATACTAGTATAACTGATCTAATATTCCCACAAAATAAAACTAACAATTTCCGAGCTCCAATTTTGTGATAAAACTAGTTCTAAGGAATATTGCATATAACTTCATTTTTATACCTGCAGCTTAAAGAAAATTTTGATAGAATAAAAATTGGTTTTTTGTTTTTCTTGAGGACTGAATACTATTTCATACCCACAGTCTTGGTGAAATTACATGATTCAATTATTAAAACTTTTGTAAGTAGCTTTTTTAAAAAATTTGACACTCCCACTAACAAGTTAGTTTTTTGGAATCAGCAGGAAAAGCACAGGAATTCAATCACCTGACAAAAAGTAGCAAAGTTCCAAAAAAGGTGTTCATAATAGAGCATGGTNGTGAAAAAGAAGTGTTTGAAAGAGGGTTTTTGTTGAATACCTTATCCATGCTGATGTCGAATTTGTTAATTCCGTTATGTATTTCATTATTAACGAACTATATTGTAATAAAGCACTGATAATAACAATCATATTTGATATATATATATTTTTTTTTTTTTCGTGAAAAAAGGGCGGCAAGTTATGAATTGCCTAGGGGCGGCAAATATTTAAATCCGCCACTGCCCCCAGGGGTCCACGGGAGATTCGACAGGGATCTACAATGGCGTGAAAACAATGTGGGGTTCCGCGAGTTATAAGTGGGGGTCTACGAAAATTTAACAGATTTCGATAGTAAAGAACCAAAATGGTTGCTTGATAGCCTATTTATTTAACTTTACATTTTTTGAGTGGTGTATAGTGCTCTTGGCGCACTGGTGAACTTACAATAACTTTGTGTCATCATACGTGGGGAAGCCTTAAATGCCACCTGCAGGTTAAAAAGAAACGGATGTTGGTATAACACTGAGTGAGGCGATG
>NW_016165856.1:0-26135 GCF_001687245.7 Rhagoletis zephyria | reverse complement strand
GTCATGGTTACTTCCGAGAATATCTTCATAGAATGGGAAGGGTGGACTCACCGTTCTGCCACTACTGTGGAAACGTCGAAGATAACGTGTACCACACATTCTTCACCTGCGAACACTTCTTGATTTCGCGCAGAATGTTGGAAGAAAGACACGGAGACATTACTCCGGACAACATAGTTGGGATAATGATTTCCAGCGCAGAAAAGTGGGAAGCAGTTGCGAGATACGTGAAATTCGTACTCCGCTGCAAACGAGAGGACGGTTGTCTACTGAGGACACCCGAATGAAACGCCCCTACAAAAGAGCAGCCCCAAGGCTCTAACAGCGCGCTCCTGCATCTGAAGACATGCAGAATTGCGGTGCCAGATGCGAGATTCTTGCGCGGGCGGTGGGAGTCTGGGTTTTAGTGGGTAGCCCAACACGCTTCGGTGGGAGTCCCACACTCGGGGAAGGTAGTATAGAGACTAGCGCCCCCGGCCAGTGCATAAAGCATTTCCCTCTCCTACGAAAAAAAAAAAAAAAAATCCCAACGGTTTTTACCCTCCTTTCGCGCCCATCCGAACGAGGGGCGCAGTCCGCATGACGTACGGAACCAATATTTTCAATTTTTGCACCGAGTCACGACAGGCAGGAGTTTTTTAAATGTCGAGATCTAAAACTGTTCAGCTACAGAACTAAATTCATCAGCTGATTTTATGTCTATGTTAATAGTTCACTTATTGAGATAGTATAGTATCGCTTTCTTAATGCTGAAAAGCGAATCAGATATATCAAATGTGCTGGAATGAGAGTTAAAATCCTGGCATTAGCAACGGAGTGGCTCGTGTAATTCTAAATTAGTGAGCCTGTCAGTAATTTAACCATAAAAATTGTACCAAGCATTTCCCTGCGACTGACAAGTGTTGGAGGATTAATAAGTTTTAATCGGCTCATATAAGGCGGAAGGTTATATTGAGAAACCCAACGGAAATTTCTTAAAGCAAAAAGTATGAATTATTTTTGGACTGATTCTATCTTGTCTGAGTAAATTTGAAACTTTGGATTCCAAACCACCGAACCGTATTCCAGAATTGGTCTAACTAATGTTGTAAACAGGGTTTTGTGATATAAAACTATGTTCACATATCAATATTACCTCAATCAAAGCTCGTTTTTTAATCACCCCGTTTACACAGGCAAATCTCAGATTACACTGGTCTACAAGGGTTTTGCGAATAAGACGGGACCTGGTGTTTCCGAACGGATTTTTCGTGCTGAACACGAATCTGGGGTCCAAAACTTCCCATCACGTCACGTTTTCGAGAAAAAAGGGGTTGAAACCCCTAAAAACAGCGTTTTTGGACATTTTCGAAAAATTGTAGAGCCGAACCCTAACGTGCTACAAACTTTGTATATGTCAGAAATTAAAGGCTAAATCGTGCCCTTTCGAATGAGCCCTATGCCGAATTAATCGCATGCACCCTTAGATCAGGGGGTGTATTTGTGTCTAGGAGTCCAGGGAAAATTGATCGCAGAAAGAATTTCATCTTAAACGACCATATAAAATTAATGATGCTAAGGTCTTAACTACATTAAGAGTCGCTGATTACGAATCTGAAGTTAGATTTTAAAAATTCAAAATGGCGGATCCAATATGGCGGACTTAAAAATTTTTATTTAGCGAATTTCAGTTTATTTTTTATATCCACCATATTCGACCCGTCATCTTAAATTTTTAAAATCTAACTGCAGATTCGTAATCAGCGACTTTTAATATAGTTAAAACCTTGGCATTATTAATTTTCTATGATCGTTTAAGATTAAATTCTTTCTGTGATCAATTTTTCCTGCACCCCTAAACACAAATACACCCCCTGCTTTAAGGGTGCACGCGATCAATTCGGCATAGGGCTCATTCGAAAGGGCACGGTTTAGCCTTTAATTTCTGATATATGCAAAATTTGTACCACGTCAGGGTTCAGCTCTATAATTTTTCGAAAATGGCCAAAAACGCTGTTTTTAGGGGTTTCAACCCCTTTTTTCTCGAAAACGTGACGTGATGGGACATTTTTGACCCCGGATTCGTGTTCAGCACGAAAAATCCGTTCAGAAACACCAGGTCCCGTCTTATTCGCAGAAAAAAAGTTGAAATTTGTAGACCAGTGTTATTAGCCGTCAAATTTGTTGTGCCCGTTTACCGTGTACCGTGATCACGTTTTTCTGCTATATTAAGCAATATAGATACATTTTAACTTAACATTTTATCAAAAAATGCCTTTAAAACCTTCCTTTCCTTGCTAGCGTCCATTTTTGTTTACTTTTACATTTGCCATTTCTCCTCTTCTTCGCAAAAACAATCGATAAAACTAGGATGGACACCGAAAAGTTATCGGTTCAATCTGAGATTATTTTATAATTACAGATTAACAAGGGCGGAATTTTATATGGCTAATCACTTTTTCCAATTATAGATTAGGAAGTTAAGCTCGAAAATGAGGATAATCTACTTATATGTGAACCTAGTATTAGGGTCACTAAATTCTTTTGACTATCGTTTGACAAATGCAAGTACACCTTTAGCCTTGTTGACTGTCACATTAATGTGAAGATTAAAATTAAGTTTCGGATCCATTGTGATACTAAGGTCCACAAAATTGTATACCTGTTCCAAATTATGGTTATCTATTGTATAAGAAAGTGGTTGAACAGCTCTTCGCGAGAAGCACATTACTTTATATTTGTCCAGATTTAGAGGCATATGATTTACATAGCACCAGAATGATCCAATAAAAAAATTCATTTTGGGCGAGACGAAGTTCGCCGGGTACGCTAGTGTATTTCTATAAATTAAAGAAAGCGAAAAAATTTATTCTAGGCCAAAGGTCACATACATAAATTGCTTTTTTGCATTTTCAGCCAAGCGATAAGGTTTCTCAAAGTGTAGATAATGCAATTTTCTATAAAAAAATATGTTATCGCCACTTTTGTTCGTAAGAATTACCTTTTCTAAGATATAGCGAATCAAAAAGTTGTGTTCTCCACAANTGTTATCGCCACTTTTGTTCGTAAGAATTACCTTTTCTAAGATATAGCGATTCAAAAAGTTGTGTTAATCTCAACTGCCAATCTACTTATGGGGTAGCGTAGGTGTCTTTGATGGGGGTGATCGATTTACACACAGCGTCGACTCGTATGAGTTCAATTTCACCAATACTGGAATACGGCGCTCCCAAATAAAGGCCGAAAGGAGTTACAAACTCCGCACTCGACAAAGCCATAGCAACACCTGGGCCTAGCCAAAAATAGCCCTACGTGGAAGCAGGTATCAGGTGCATCGGCACCCACCAACAGAAGAATTAAGGTACCCCCTGTGTCCAAGAAGTCCAAAAGCCAATATGCTACGAACAAAAGTAGCATTGGATGGGAGGCCTGCACGGCAAACACCGGAAATCGTTGGCCTTCCTGCTCGCCACTTAACGAACAGCGTCTGGCGACCTGTAATAGGGCCAAGGACTTTATCCCAACTGGCCCAGCGAAGGCCACTCACCGGTCAGGACAAGGAGGAGGACTTAGTGAAGGTACAGGAGGACATAGCGTGAGCTAAGAAGATTATCCCGGACTTTTACCTTAACCTAGATGGCAAGACTGAGACTGCAAAGCGTCAGAGACCCGTGGAGGAAGCCCCGGCATTGGCACCGAAAAGGGCCAAGACTCAAGGTGCCTGGATCCTTTACGGAGACAGCCAGGACCGGAAGGTTATTGGCGTCATAGACGAAAGTAATGAGCAACCAATGGAGGTGGTCCAAACCGTCATGGCAAAAGTGGAGAAGGAGATTAAGAGTGAGAACCCTGGACCACCATCCTCGTGCATGAATGCTGACTGGCTAGGAATTTTTGGAATGCCAATGTTAGGAATAACATTAAAACAGCTTTAATCAACTCAAGTCATCATTTTATAAATTATTAGAACAGTGTTTTAATCTAGTATTCTAAGTTCAAAAGGGCATATTATATTTCAGAAAAAGTAATTTGCCTGTATTTTCTCCCATGAGGCGATTTCTCAGATGCTCGTATATAAGGCCGGCTGCACTGAACAATTGTTCACTTTCGACGAATAAAGAACAAACATTAACTAAAATACGTAATTTTGATTTATTTTGGAACGAATTACCGTCATCCCTTGTCAAGGTTGGTTTGCAGACAAATCGGTTTCCGCGTTGTGCCATCTGCAGTGTCATTTTCCGTTCTGTTAACATTTGTAACTATTAACACAACTACGTAAAATATGAAGAGCGCTGAAATATTTTACAGCTCATCACAAAAAGAGGATAAAGTCCAAACGTTAATAAAAATGTGAACACATTTGAGGGCGCCCAATTAGGTCCAGATAATTCCATTTTCTACGACATGGAACTGCGTACAAGGGTTGTTTTTCCTTCAAAATACTAAACGTTAAATTGAAACAACCTTTAACATAAGTATATATGTATGTGCGTTATAACGCATTAGTATGTTCGAGTTTAACGTTTTGTGTTCATGAACAACTGTCAAGTATTCTCATTGGGATGTTTAAGAAACTCAGTTTAATTTGGCAGTTATTCACATTGGGCCTGTTCCCGTACTCTACNTCAAAATACTAAACGTTAAATTGAAACAACCTTTAACATAAGTATATATGTATGTGCGTTATAGTATGTTGCAGTTGAGTCATTAATTCGAGTTTAACGTTTTGTGTTCATGAACAACTGTCAAGTATTCTCATTGGGATGCTTAAGAAATTCAGTTTAATTTGGCAGTTATTCACATTGGGCCTGTTCCCGTACTCTAGGATCTAGACAGAAAAAGGCCGAGGTGTTCGCGGTCTAGCATACCATCCGTGCTGGATAAAATCTTTCATGCTCATTTCAGCCATACCAAGATTATTTGGTACAAATAAAATGTAAAGCCAATAAAAGGGGTTAGAGTTAAACTTCTATATTTTTTATATTCATTACTCGGAAACTATTTGACCGATCACAAAAGTATTGATGCTTATTTAAAGATAATTTAAAAACCTTTAACTCAACGTGCATAGTATAAAACTTTTTAAAACAAATTTTAAATAAACGCCATTTAAAAAAAATATACTTATATATTTTTTTGTTTTTAAGTGAATAACTCAGTGTGAGGGCAGGACCAGGATAAATTTATTTGCATAAAAATGTATTACAGCAAAAATGTTTTGGGTAGGCGTCGGAGCCAATGATAACCATCAGTTACCACCTCTACATGGTTGTAAGTCATGAAGAGTCCCTACGACTTGTAGCGCTGTGGCTTGCCGCTTACACTCTGCAAGAGTTTTTGGGGGTGTGCGTCAAGCGGGAGTGTTGAGCACCGGTTATTTATTCAAGTTCAAAAATTGGGTAGGCGCTGGGGCCAATGGTAGCTCTGGTACCACCTCTGTATGCTGAAAGTCATACAGAGCCCCAACAGCTTGTAGCGAATTTGCTTTCGCAGTTTAAAACAACTCCGGAGGAGTGGTGATGCATCAAGCGAGATTGTTGAGCATGCTTTGGAGTGCCAGCAATTAACTACTTTAGTAGGTTTTGTTCTGCGGCAGTTGAGAAGTGCATTAAAAAATGCATACCCAATGAAGAACGAACGAATTATTTTTAAGCACAAGTGCGTGTGTTTATTCGCTGCACTTGGTTTTGGGCGGGAGTGCAATATACAAGTTCGTGTGTGTGTTCGCTGTTCTTTGTTTATGCGGTATACATAAATCGCTTAAACATTAAGTNACGAACGAATTATTTTTAAGCACAAGTGCGTGTGTTTATTCGCTGCACTTGGTTTTGGGCGGGAGTGCAATATACAAGTGCGTGTGTGTGTTCGCTCTTCTTTGTTTATGCGGTATACATAAATCGCTTAAACATTAAGAATTTCTGACTTAAAATTATAAAAAAAAGGAACAAATTATGAAAGACCCATTAATTACCTTTATTTTGGGATCTTTAGTTTCTTAATGGGTTATGTAGTTCAGAAGATATTAATATTTAAATGAATCAAAAAAATTAATTTTAACCATTGATTTATTTTTTATTTTTTACTTGCGCCAAATAATTTTGGTATGGTTGAAATCAGCACGAAAAGTTCTATGGAGCCACATTTTTGATTTTTGTATAGCTAATTAGAACACATTAGAATGTGTATGTGGTGTGAGAAATTCCCTTTTTCAATAACTCCCATTTTTTCCATAAGTTTGGCTTTGATATTATATTTGTATTTGTACTAAATTGCAGCTCTCGACGATGAATACTTCCAGAGATATGTTGTGTGAAAACTTCAGTTTGTATTGGAGGTACCACGCCCTCTTGATATATCGAAATTGCTTCTGATCTATTATCCTTGGATAGTCTGGAGCCGATGCTAAAAATTTCAAAAATATCGGTACAGCTGTTCCCGGGTTTTTCAAACAGAAAACAAAACAAAAAACCGCTTTCAAAATATATATTAGTATAAATAACAAATGAAATATATTTTTTAATAAAATCTATCCTATGGAAAAATGTTTATGAATAATTTTTTAAATAATTGCAGACATTTGAAATTAACGTAAAATGTTTTTACTTTCATTTTTGAACATAAATAAATAAAAAACCAGAACTTTTTTCAAAAATCGCCACGGATAGATCGACGCGAAATTTAAATATCTTTTATTTAAAAAAAAAAAAAGAATCTTGAAAACGGGTCATATTTGGGCTTCCAAAATTAATTTGTGCAAAGCAACTTTTTTTGCCCCACTGTGCGGCGTAATCAAAAAAGATTTAGGCTGACTTCCAAAACGTACCAATACATTGTTTGGAAACTGTTATACTGCGATATTCAAACTGTTTGCATATGCAGAGTTGCGACACATTGCAACCTTATACATTGCACATTTTAAATATTCAATTTAGCAAAAGGATACATTGTCAACACTTTGTAGTTCGGCGTTATGGGATATTATACTTTGTACGTATGCAAAGCAATTGACGTTTTGGAAGTCAGCCTTATTTTGAGTTAGATCGCTGTTGTTGGGTAAATTCAGGAAATCCTATTACAACATTTCGAGTTAGCGCTCTTATTACCCTCCATTCCCGCCAACCGCATGACGTACGGAACCAATATTTTCAATTTTTGCGCCGAGTCACGATAGGCAGGAGTTTTTTAAATGTCGAGATCTAAAACTGTTCAGCTACAGAACTAAATTCATCAGCCGATTTTATGTCTTTGTATTAATAATTCATTTAATTTATTAATTTATTTATTTAATACTGAAAAGCGGATCTGATATATCAAACGTGCTAGAGTGAGAGTTAAAATCCTGGCATAAGCACGGGAGTGGGTCGTGCAATTCAAAATTAGTTTTACAAGCTTTCAGAAATAGCGGACAAAAGTGTCTTGATGCCCGCGAGGGAAGAAGCGGACTTGAAATGCNGCAATTCAAAATTAGTTTTACAAGCTTTCAGAAATAGCGGACAAAAGTGTATTGATACCCGCGAGGGAAGAAGCGGACTTGAAATTGAGCCTGTCAGTAATTTAACAATAAAAATTGTACCAAGCATTTCCCTGCGACTGACAAGTGTAGGAAGATTAATAAGTTTTAATCGGCTCGTATAAGGCGGAAGGTTATATTGAGAATCCCAAAGGAACTTTCTTAAAGCAAAAAGTTAGAATTGTTTTGAGTTCATTCTATCTTGTCTGAGTAAATTTGATACCTAGGATTGCAAACCACCGAACCATATTCCAGAATCGGTCTCACTAATGTTGTAAACAGGGTTTTAGTGATATAAGGGTCACAAAATTCTTTTGACCATCGCTACACAAATGCAAGTACACCTTTAGCCTTGTTGATTGTCACATTAATGTGAAGATTAAAATTAAGCTTAGGATCCATTGTGATACCAAGGTCCACAAAATTGTATACCTGTTCCAGGTTATGGTTACCTATTGTATAAGAAGAGGGCTGAACAGCTTTTCGCGAGAAGCACATTACTTTACATTTCTTAAGATTTAGAGGCATAAGATTGACTTTACACCAGTAAGCCATGCTGTTTAAGTCAGCAAAGCCCTTTCTTTAATTGAAACGTACAATTTATAAAACTTTACATCATCTGCATACATTAAAATTTTGGAAAATTGTATATCTGTAGAAATATCGTTTATAAAAAGCAAGAACAAAATCGGGCCTTGAGGGACTCCTGAAGTAACATCAATGACGTCAGAGATAGTATTTTTAAACATTACCCTTTGTGATCTATCATAGAGGTATGAAGAGATCCAACGTAGAAAATTAGGGGGAAGACCAAGAAGATCAAGTTTATAGATGAGCAACGAGTGGCGCACTTTGTCAAATGCATTACTGAAGTTAGTATATATAACATCAACAGTTTTGCTTCACTAAATGCTTCTGAGATATAGGATGTTAATTCAAGTAAATTTGTAGAAGTTGATTTGCACTTGCAAAATCCATGTTGACTACATGAAATGTTAGAAGAGATAGAATGCGTCAACTGATTTTTTATAATTGCTTCAAATAATTTAGGAATTGCAGAAAGCTTAGCTATTCCCCGGTAGTTCTCCACTGAAGATCTGCTACCGCTTTTATGTAACGGGGTTATGAACGATTCCTTCCATATAGTTGGTAAAACGCCCTCTTTAAGAGCCAAATTAAATAACGCTGTTAACGGCTCATAGAGATAAGCAGCACAACTTATAAGAATACAAGTAGGGATCTGGTCAGGACCATAACTGAAGGACTGCTTTAAGGGTTTCAGATAAACCACTACATCATCGGGAGATATTACTGGGATATTTATTGAGTTCATTGGACATAGTTTAAAAGGATAGTCAATGTTAGCATGTGAGTTAATGGAATAATTGGATTTAAAAAACTGAGCGAACATGTTAGAAATTGTTTGATTATCACTAGAGACGGTATTTTGATACTTCATGGCGGAAGGAAACCCACGTACATTTCGCTTGGAGTTTGCGGAGTCATAAAATGATTTGGGGTTATATATTAAACGCCGTTTGATTTTACACAAGTAAGCTTTGTAACACTTTTTGTTTAATTCAAAAAACTTATGACGGAAAAGTGAGTATTTTACATATGGGATGTTCACAGTTCGTTCCAAATAGTGTCTGAAAATGTAGACGTCTACATTTTAAGACGTTTTCTAACCGTAAAATCTGAGGTGTTGTTGTTTCCCATGCAAAATTCGAAAACGACGCCGTCTACATTCTGTCACACTAAAAGGTATGTTTTTTACGCGTCTCCATTTTGCAACCTCGCAGCGAGGTTGCATTATGGCAACACCAATGAGATAATTTGATTTTATTGTGGACGTTTTCCGTATTTGCATTTAACTTGAGCGCAATGGCTGCTGAAAACGATCAAATCAAGGTAAAACAGAAAAAATATGTATCAGCAGTTGGTAATTAAGTTAAATAGTTACAATTTTTCTGAATAACAAACCAAAGCCGCCTTATAAAAAATGGACTGAAGCGGAGCAACAAACTTTAATAAATTTTCTACGGGACAATCGTCCATTGGAAAAACCAAGCTGTAATATTTATTATAGTAAGTATTTAGCTAAATATAAATTAGAGGGCATCCAATGGAAGGCGGTTCGTAACAAAGTGCGGAGTTTGCGGCAAGCGTACGTAAAAGCAAAGGGAACGGAAAACTCCACAGGCGCTGGAACATTCAAGGACGGGGAAACTATCCGCGGTTAGTAAAACATACATGTAAACTTTTATTTTTTTGAATTAAAACATATAATTGGGAATGATTCTACAACAATGCCCATTGTATGACGAGTTAGAGGACGTTTTTGGCTATAGAGAGTTTGCAGCGGTTGAAGGCATCATTGACACGGAGGACAACAGTGCAATAGACAGGTACTCGCCACCGTTTGATATAATTGATGATGATGACCTTATTGAAGTTGTATCGGAAGAATTTCCCCACACCGGCAATGACGAAGTAGAAAATTAAGCTCTAGTACCATCACCCTCCACTCCAGTGCAAGCGAACGCCGAGGCTATAAACAATCCTGTAAAAAGTGTGCGGAAAGGCATATATCCCAGAACGGCACTATCCCAAATACTTGAAGTTAATTCTAGTTTATTGGAGGTAAGGAAACATCGTAATGAAATGGAGTTAGGCTTTAAAAGCCAAAGAAGTTGAACTGAAAGCAGATCAATTTAACTTTGAAAAAGAAAAATTTAAAAGTGATGAGCGACTCAGAATTTTGGAGCGCGAAATGCGAGAAAGAATCGCAATGAAAGAACTGGAAATTAAAAAAGAAATGGAGTAAGAAAAATTAAAATTACAAAAAATGTAAACGAATCAAATTTAAATGTTTTATAATTTCAAAAACTAAAGATTTACATTTAGTATAAGACTGTATAGTATAACTAGTATAACTGGGTATTAGTATAACTGGGTACAAAACTTAATACTCAAAAAATTTTAAAAACTGATTAAAAAGTTTCACAGTTTTAAGAAATTTTGTGGAATTCTTCTAAGTCTCATACCAAGTTTGGAACTTTCATTTAAATAGTTTTTCCTATAACAACGAATGGTTTAAAAATGCCATATATCAGATTTGGGTTGAAGAAAATTGTTCAAAGACGCGCTTTCTCAGCCGAGAGAGCCAATATAACAATTTGACAATTTGTCTTTTGTTTGGTTAATGTTCACTCAAATTTTATAAAAGTATGGTTCGTATAACAAAAGCCACATAAATCCAAATTTTAATCTTAAATAGTACAAAAATTAAAAGAAATCACCAAAGTTTCATCAAAACTTTAAACTTTTTGATTAGAATTTCTAGAAAATGTTTTGGTATGCACTTGTATAGCCTATTAGTTCTAGTGTAAAGTTTATGAAAAATCTCCTTGATTTTTGATACATTTTTTGCAGATGGTATTGTGCTTTTAGTTCCTTGTAAAAAATTTTCGAACATACTCCGCAAATTCAAAATTATCATAAATTCAACAGCATTTTTCAGAAACTTCTAACTTGCACTTCAATTTCAATATTCTAAAATTGAATGGGCTATAGAACTTCATACCAATAAGCTTTCTAGTAACTGATTAAAAAGGTTAATTTGTACAAAGGTCTTTTGTACAAACTTCGAAGTTTGGACGTACATAGTTTTTGTTATATAACGAGCTATACTTTAATAAAAAGTTAATATATATTAAACAAACAAAGTCAAAACTTTTCCAAAATTGTGTGCCGCAGTTTTATCTTTCACTATACATATATAAGATGTTAAATATTATAGTTTTAAAAACTAAATACTATTTTATAAAGGAGACTGAATTTAATAATTAATTTACTATAGAAATGTATGTTAATATGAAAGAAATAAAACTATTCAATTTAATTATCAGTAATTTTGTTGTATTTCTTCACTCATTTATAAAGTTAGCCAATTCCAGTCTAGAAACANTAAATATTATAGTTTTAAAAACTAAATACTATTTTATAAAGGAGACTGAATTTAATGATTAATTTACTATAGAAATGTATGTTAATATGAAAGAAATAAAACTGTTCAATTTAATTATCAGTAATTTTGTTGTATTTCTTCACTTATTTATAAAGTTAGCCAATTCCAGTCTAGAAACAGGATAAACAACAGCTTCACACCCTTCGGTTTCTTCACCAACCTGCTGTAATATGTTGTGGAGAATGCAGCAGGCTAATATCCATTCACAACACCTTTTATGATTATCCGTATCATGTAAACGGAATCGCATCTTCTTTAAACTGTTGAACCGCTCCTTTAGTTTTGCAAAACAGTTTTCCACCCTCACTCTGTATTTGGAAAAGTATTTATTGAAATTGTCCCTTTTGTCCTTTGTTAGCTCAGTACTGTTTTGTCTGAATGGTGTTATCAAGTTGGCACCAACTGTAGGGCTGCCAGACGTCCCGGTTTTCCCGGACATATCCCGGTTTTAGACTATTTGTCCCGGTGTCCCGGTCCACCCTTAAAATGTCCCGGGTTTCGTGTAAGTGCCCCGGTTTTCGATTTGATTGCACAAATTTTAAATAGAAATGACTACACTGAGAGAAAAAACGCGTTGTAATATTAAGAAAAAATTGTATGAATTTACTGGGGGAAATAACGAATAGCAAACATGAACATTTTTTATTTGATTATCGTTTTAAAATGTTCGTATTTAAAAACAATTTTTGAATCAAACTGAACATTTGTATGCACATTTACATGTCTGGCTGTAGCAATTTGCTAATTTTGTTTAGCTTAATTATGAAAAAGCATCCGTTAAGTGCAAAGCCCTTCATTTTAAATTGGCATAAGTATTTGATTTGAATATTTCTATACTAAATACTAAAATTTGTATACTTAAATTTATTACGGGTTGGCGCTCTTTCATATGCGAATTTTTTTAAATTTAGCACGTTTTGCACACGCAATAGTTGATGATTAATATAAGTATGTACCTAAATACGTTAAAATGACATGCACAGAGTTTTACAATTATATTAAACAAAGACCAGAAGTTTTGAAACAAGTTCACAGCAACGAAACAAATGACTGATATTTTAATGTTACCTCGTATTTAATTTTTTTCTTTCCTGAAACCTAGATTACTTATAAATACCGTGCCGTACAAAATTATTGGCTAGGAGACTATTTCATCAGATCACAATTTCTAATCAGATCTTTTAGAAAAATTTTGGAAATGTAGCTTTTGAGCCAATTTGTAAAGTGCAAGTCTGAAGTTACCAGAAAATTTCGTTGATTTTTTGCAATTATTTATTTTTTGCGGACAGTTACTTCTACATACAAAAAAGGTCGAACATAGTTTGTATGGAAGAAACTCTCAGTAAAGACAATACCAAAAATCAACTAAATTTTTATGGGCTGCGAAACTTCATTTTCAAAATTTTTATAATAAAGTCTGAATAGAATTTCGCGAATTTGTATGCAAATTTATTGCATTTTCCCGAGTTTTGCACAAAGTTTAGAAATTTTATTTTTATGTTTTCTGATGTATTTAGTATAAACTGTATTTTTATAAGGAACAAAAAAGGTACATGCATTGTGAAAAATTCTCTGTGCTTTAGTTGTGATACATTGATTTGTTTTGCTGGTGTACGTTGTAATGATCTCATGATCTCGTTTTTATGTTTTTGTTTTTGTTCGTCAAAATAAAATTTTACTACATCCTTTCGTACGTAATTTTTGCCGAAACGGAAGGGAAGGCAGCGAGAGGCCTTTCCCACCCTTAAGTGTCCCGGCTTGGCAACAGAGATATCTGGCAGCCCTAGCCAACTGGATAAGCAGAATCACCAGCCAGCCACTGTTTCTCCGAAAAGTACCTTGATGAATTTTGTTAATAGGTGAGAGGCTGTATATATTGGCATCGTGAACACTGCCTCGGTGGCCCAAGCTTGCTTGACGAATTTGCAAATTAAAATCGCAAACGACTTGTATTTTAACGAAATGCTGCTTTCTTTCGGAAAAAATACAGTTCATGATTTTTAACCGGCGCTTTTGCTAGCCTAATATCAGACCCATCAACATAACCAAAACATCCGGGTAGCTCATGCATTGTCTTTGTTACGATAGCTTTCCTCTCAGTTTCGGACGGCCAAAACAAAAATTTGTGTTTTAAATTAATGAGCGCTTTTATGACACGATATGTTACAATGTGTGCCACCATCACCAACTCCAAACAATGTAGCAATTTTTCGAACGGATGCACTCTCTCCACTTGAACCAAGTCTGAACAGGGCAATCTGCAATTTCCGTTCTATAGAAAGCTGAGGAACGCCATTTTTGTTCAAGAAAATCTTGTCGTCCTTGATGAGCGATAAGATGTAGCTGAACTCCTCGATCTCAACACGTAGCATCTGACGACATCTGTTGCTATCGAACTGCCCAAGCACACTTTGCGTTCAATCCTGTGTTTTCGGAACATAAAAATGAGTTGCTCGTCGATTTGTAAGTGTTTCCACAACATTGATGGTAAAGGCCCACATGATGTCCTCCTCATTTTCATCGTCACCTTTGAATAAGCTCCATTAGAAGCTATTTATAATATGAAAGCTATTCTTACTTGTATCATTCATTAATAAATCTAGTGCATTTTGGAAGCACAGTCCATTTAACAGTTCTCCTTTTTCACTTGTAATCGGCATATTAGCATCGCTTTGACAATTTTCAAAGAGCATTCAAAGCAGAATATGAATTATAAACTAAATTTTCGAATTGACCCAAACAAGAAATGTCTGGCAACAGCAGTAAAGTTTTGCGACGACTGCGAGAAAGGGGTGCTTACAGTTTGATGCTAAAAACGTCTTAAAATGTAGACGTCTACATTTTGAGACACTATTTGGAACGAACTGTGAACACCCCAATAGTATGAGTGTAAACCGGTTTTTTTTGTGTAAGCTAATATAACGCGAGTTTCTGTTTTTAAAATTTCTCAGTTCTTTAGTGAACCATAACTGTGTTTGTTCTTCAGGAACATTCATGCGTTTAGGCACATGCTTTTCAAATAATTTATGTAAAGTAAAGTTAAAAAGTGCAACGCTTTGTTCAATATTTTCTTTATATGCAAGCCACGACAATATAGACAGTTCTTTGTTAAGCTTTATAAAGTTGGCTTTCGAAAAATCAAGGCGAATATTTGGTTCGTATGCTTGGGTACTGCAATTTTGACCATCACTTATAACTTCGTAAGATACCTCCATAGCAGGGTGGTAGACATCTTCGGGCAAAACTAGTGGATCACGGACTTAGATGCATCAACATAAACAAGATCTAATACTTTACCAAATTTATTGTGAAGTACATTAACCTGAGTCAGACAGAGTTCAGCCATCTCCTCTAAAAATACGTTGTTGCACGCACTAGACGCGAATATCATTTTCAACGATGTTCCATGATATTCTTGGTAAATTAAAATCACCCAACACAATACTTGAATCAGAGCGTTTAGTCAGTAAATTAAGTGATTTCAGTAAAGAGATGAGTCGTGAGTCGTCAGATCGGGGAGAGATATAGCATAGAGCTAAGTAAATAGACCCTTTTCCAGCCTGTACATGAATGCATTTGAATTCTACTGAATCAATGTGTGGAAAACTAGCTTCTTCAGATGGTACTGAAGAGTCTACAGCGAAGAGTACGCCACCGCCGATTCTGTTCTCCCTATCTTGTATATAGATATGATAATTATTTGGAAGAATCTCTGAATTGAAAATGTAAGGTTTCAGCCAAGTTTCAGTGAAAGAAAGAATATTATAATTACATTCAAGGCCTTTAAGGTTTAAGTTCGTTAATTTAGTATTTAAGCCTCTTACATTTGAACTGGATTGTTCCAGTTTTGCACCCTCTTAGTATTTGCTGAATTTTATAATTTAAAGAGGAGTTCTGGCCCATTTCCAGCAATTTTGTAATTAATGCGCGTGGGATATTCGCTGTGAGTGCTTTAAGTGCACAACCCAAGCAAAAAGAATTTAAAGTTTTTGCAAAACTGTCAGAAAGGCTACGCTATAAAGAAAGAAATCATATCGGCCAAATGTCCGTTTTATGGTTATCTAAACAAGCGATAAAAGGGCGGAACTCAGTCTGCAAGATCAAGAGACTACAAAAAATTGCGATTCGCTATGCTAGGCATATTGGAGGGACTCTGAATACCAAAAAACTTTGATGCAAAATCAAAAATTACTGCTTTTTCACCACAAAGCAAGTGACTGGACATTATGTAAGACATGGGAACAAGTTATTGCAGCACAAAGATAAAGAGGAGAAAGCCTGCTTTGACATCCAGAATTTTTTTTGTCAGAAACGCATTTTTACTAAGAAAAAACATTGGATTGGTATTATTTTGAAGCGGGAATTTAAGAGTTCTTCATAAACGACCACATTATTCCACCAAAATTTACTATTAATTAGGGCGCGGCTTGCATCAGGGATACGCCTAACCTCCCAAAATATTTAAACTATTAGGTTTGTATGTGTACATTTAATGATGTAGGGCCGTGTTACGCCTTAAGGAGTAAGAACTGTGGTAAAATCGACGGTTAAAAGAAAAGTGACAACAAATGAGCATTTTCAAAGAATTTTGCAATTTCTGAGGATATTTTTCGCAGGCTTTATCAATTTTAACAGGACAATGATCAGAAATATCCTCCGAAACTGGGGCCAAATAGGTATAAATCCCAAGTTTTTATAATCATGGAGTGACCTGCGTAAAGCCCATAGTTTAAACAGAAAACTTAGGGAATTGTTTGAAAATGCCACTGTTTAATTGCGAAAATTCGCCCAATCGCATGCAAGACCTTGGGCATGGCGTTGAGGAAAACCGGTGCACGTTCTCAACAGATTTCGTCTAAAACCTGTGCGAAAGTATCCCAAGATGACCATAAAAGCTAAAATATTCAAATTGGTTATGGCCAATTTATTAAAAGTCAAGCAAATGGTAAAATTTTCTGTCGGGTGCAAAACTGGAACAATGTAATTGCTACGTCTTCCTCAACGTTGGTCGTCTTGCCGTGGCGGGGAAGCTTAAATGAACATGAACTAAGAGGGAAGCCCAGTATTGCATCCTTCTGCGGCACTTCTTGACGCTTCAAGGTGAAACGTTGCTTTGAGCCGCTGAGGAGAGCAATGCGGGGATTACCGCACCAACACTACCCAAGCCAAGGTGTGAAGGCCACCGTGCCGATGGATGAATGGCCAGCGGGTAGTAAAATGTGGCTGGTCGCGAACGGTCCCCTCCGATGCCCGGGCAAGGTCGGTTGTATAAGTGCCTTCTCCATGCATACCGGCTCTGCGGACGAGCGACGAACCCCTTCCGGACTACTCGTGGGACCACAAATGAATAAAGAAAACAAACAAAAACAACAACAACAAAAACAACAACAACAGCAAGAACAAAAACGAAAGCCTGGGGAAGATGTGACGCTATCGGAGGAAGAACAGCTCCTGAAATCCCCTGCAAAACCAACAAACCCGACAGCGATTTCCTCTGGTGGTGCCAGCCATAGCACCTCAGAGGAAAAAGCGGGAAACAGTAGCAAAACGGAAGGTGTCAGCCATAGTACCGCCGTTTTGCAATTAGAAAATTTTAGTACCGGTACTGCCAGCCATAGTACACCGGAAGAAAAACTAACATGTAGCAAGCACGCGGCCGGTACCAGCAGTACCCAGCTGCAAAAGCATAGGAAACCCTCAAACGCGTTCATGAAGCAACGGTACCAGAAGGCTCTGTACATGCTCGACAAAATCGAGAGAAATGCAGCAGCCGGACGTGTAGACGAGCGCGATGAGGAAGATAAGCTTAGATATATGACCATGGTGGAAGAGTATGAGAAATTCCAAACAGAACGTACTGCCACCATGGGATCCAGCGAAACCCAAAAAAGAAATAGGTCTCAAAACGAGAGTGGCAACGGAGCTGACCATCTTCAAACCTCAATCATTGACGAAGGTAGCAGAACGCCGCTAGCAGTGCAGCACAAGTGGGTGGAGATCGATGTGAGGCTGTCGAGTCTCGTAATGGACTACGTCCTCGACAACCCCGAAGGTCCTCATCCAGAGTTTGACTCATCGGAATCCCTGAGGGGATACCGGGTCATCAAATGCGCGGACCAGTTCTCCTTGGACTTCCTCGCTGGGTGTGTAGCAAAGATTTGCGACGCATTCGAGGGCTCATACCAGCCAAGGACATCCCTAGGAGGCCCCGTGCGCGCATTTGGTTGCCTCTGATAGCTGAACCTGGCGAAATGTTGCTGCGGTGTATAAAGCTGCATAATAAAAACATACCAGCAATAGACGAGTGGGAGCTCATCTAAGTTGAAGAGCCGAGAAAGCCCACAAACAAGCCCATTCTCCTAGCGATTTGCTCCGAATCCTTGGAGGCCCTAGCAGAGGCCGACTATAAGATTCGGTTCGGCATTAGAAAAGCTAAGGTAAGAGTATTCCTTGGTGAAGTCAGCCCAGTAGAAGAGGACCCGGGCGTCGACGGTGCAGGCGAACTCCTTATGGGAGTGAAACTGAGCGATGAACCGGACCAGTAAGATAGTCCAAATAAATCTGCAGCACTCGAAGTGTGCTACAGATAGTCTAGTCGTACGAGGGCGCCTTCAACAACATTGAAGTTGACACCATCATCCAATCACTCATAGGGGTTGGTGTTGACGGCGGTGTGGTTGACTGGGTACGCTCCATGCTAGAAAGCAGAATTATTCAGGCGAAAAGCGGAGATAGTCTAATAACTAGATATGTGCGTAGAAGTACTCCCCAGGGTGGTGTACTCTCCCCACTGTTGTGGGTTGTAGCACTAAACAGCATACTGCTAGAACTCAACAGAGGTGGAGTTAAAGTAGTGGCGTATGCTGACGACGTAGTGATAGCAGTCACAGGACCTTTTCTCTCTACTGTAAGTGAAATTCTATGAAAAGCGCTGGGTAGACTACAAACGTGGGCTAAAGGCAGTGGCCTTAACGTAAATCCAGACAAAACTGAGTTGTTACTGTTTACTAATAAGTATAAGATACCACAATTTAGACTTCCATCCATAGGCGGGAAGACAATCCCCCTATCGTCCAACGCAAAATATCTGGGAGTAATTCTAGACACCAAACTAAACTCGAAACTTAACGTTGAGAAACGTAAAGAGAGGGCCTACATCGCTTATTATACTTGTAAACGGATCTTCAATAGAAACTGGGGTTTAAAACCGAAACTTGTGATGTGGATGTACACCGCTTTCATAAGACCGATCCTAACCTACGACGCCCTAGTGTGGTGGCCAGCCTTAGACAAACAATACAATGTCAGCAAACTAAATAGCTTACAAAGAGCGGCATGCTCGGGGACAACTGGGGCACTGAAATCCTGCCCTTCAGAAGCACTGAATGTAATCCTCAATATGATGCCCATTGATCTATGCCTAAAGGAAGCCGCGATGTACTCAGCATTAAGACTCAGTGATTCGGGGCTGTGGGGATCGAGAACCTTTGGGCATAGCTCAATCTTAGGCCTCACTTCGATAGGAAATAAAACCACGGACTATATGGTATCAACCCTCGATTTTGGCTTGAATGTACAAGTGCGGTTTCCATCCAGAAGGGAATGGAAAAGGGGCCAAGCTGCCGATAGGGAAGCCATCTGTATCTACACTGACGGGTCCAAGATGGACTGCGGTGTAGGGACAGGGGTATATTCCGAGGAGCTTGGTGTCAATAGGTCCCTCCGGCTGGAAAACCATGCTAGCATATTTCAAGCTGAAGTTCTGGGCATTTGTGAAGCCTGTAGAATACTAAGGAATAGCGCTACTAGGAAAGAAAGAGCGGTTATTTACTCAGATAGCCTGGCAGCACTCCTGGCTATATAATCCACTGTAACCAAGTCCAAGCTAGTCAAGGAATGCAAGATGGAGTTACGCTCAGCGTCTCAGTCAATGTCCATCTCTCTTGTCTGGGTTCCCGGTCATAGGAACATAGAAGGCAACGAGAGAGCAGACGAACTGGCCAGGGCGGGAGCTTGTTTGGATGAATCTGTAGCGGTGATACTGGGTTATCCCCTCAGACAAATACAAACAGAAATCCACTTGCACCTTCTGAAACTGGCAAGGAGGAGGTGGTCAGAGATTCAGACTTGCAAGATAGCACGAGAGCTTTGGCCTGACTTTAGCAGGGAAAGAACAGCAGAACTGCTAAGTAGGTCAAGGGTAGAAGTATTTAGAATTGTATCGACTATCACCGGTCACTGGCCGCTAGGAAAACATGCATGTAGAATAGGTCTTCCATACAACAGAATATGCCGCAGCTGCGGCTTGGATGGCAGCGAAGAAACAGTATTTCATTTCCTGTGTGAATGCCCAGGCCTGGTTTACTTAAGACATAAATCTTTCGGGAAACACATAGTGGAGCAGTTAACGGATGTATCTAGTGCTACAATAGGCGACTTATACAAATTTATAAGCGGTTCTAAATGGTTTGACTGAACCGCTGGAATGTTTTGACAGGTAGGCTACGGCATAATAAAATATCATTGCCCACGAGAAATGCACCAAAATGGCGCTTTTATGCGCTAATTGTTTCCTGAGCGATAGCTTAGGTAGCACTACAACCAACTAACCAATTGCTACGTTTTTTTGCAATTTTCTTCTTTATCTGCTTGTATTAATTATGGTTTTTAAGGCCTTCTGGTGAAATAAACATTGGAAATGTGAATTCCGAAACTAGATTACAAAAAAGTCTTCATATATTGCGAATATATTGCAAGAAAATTCACATAATGTATTACTGTTCCGGTTTTGCTCCTGAGTGTACGCGGAAACGTCTGAACGGATTTGCATGAAATTTTGCAAGCAGATAGCCTATGACCTACAGGGGAAAATAGGCTAATTTTTGGGAAGAGTTGCCACCTGTTAAAAAAGTTTAATTAAATTAATACGCGGAAACGACAGATTTGCAATTTAGCACAGAGACAGCTTATGACCTACGTTGGAAAATAGGCTACTATTTTAAGCATTGCCACCTATTAGAAAAGTTTAATTAAATTAATACGCGAAAATTACTGAACTGATTTGATTTACATGAAAGTTTGCACACAGATAGCTTATGACTACGGTGACCATCCATCCTTTATTTTAAAGGACAGTCCTTTATTTTAACCCCCTGTCCTTTAAAAATTTTTTCAAAATAAAGGACGCCTTTTGTCCTCTATTTCTTAAACTGTCTCCAGCTCTGCATGTTTCAGAGGTAAATTTTTCAACACAGAATATGAAAAATAAAAATGCCCCTTACAAAATATAATGAAAACGTTCGCCAGTTTGTTTCGTACCCCACTTAAGGGTTTCTATTTAATCGGTAATCTTTGTACAATCTATAAAGCACAGGGAAAGTTGTGCCCAGGATCGTTTTGCATGCTGAATTTCCAGTTCCACTGAAAGAGAACAATAAACCCTCTGCTGCACAGTGGTTCAAAACTGGCATTTAGTGTTCGTAATTCTTCACTTAATCTGATGTATTTTTGTGAAAGCTTACAATATTTGCAAGATACCAGTTGAGCCTGAATAGTGAATTTTTATTTGATTATATTAAATTTTTTAGTGGAAAATGCGGAAAAATTAGCAATTTTGAGTAAAATTTATTCTCCGGTTCTAGTTGATAAATGTTACATAACAAAAACTATTTGAAAAGAATTGTATGGTTCTCCCAAAACGAAAAAATTACACAAAAAAGTGTTTGAAATGTTCACCAAAATAAAAATTTTTTTTTTTGTTCTTAGTAAACATTGGATGAAAAATGAAGGTTCAGGTGAATTATGAACATTAAATTCCAATTTTGAACCACTTTGAGTTGACTTCGGCGTGTATTATGAATTATGGTAAACACATTTTGGCAGCGAAGGATGGCGAAGTGATGAAAAGGATTTGGCTTCAATTTTCGGAATCGGTCAATTAACTGGTAAATATTTGATTTAAATTACGATATGGTACTTTTATCATACAAGTTGTATGTACGTATTTCCAAATCTTTTTGAAAAAATGTCCTTTATTTTACGTTTGTTAATATGGTCACCGTACTTATGACCTAGATTGGAAAATAGGCTACTTTTTTAAGAATTGCCACCTGTTTGAAAATGAAATTTTGCTCAGCTGGTTTATGACCTGGATTGAAAAATAGGCTACTTCCTTTACCGATTTCCCGATCAGAACGAAATTTAGTACACATAGTACGGATTTCGTAAGGATGGTTTTAGACCGAAAGTAATTCCGATAACTCAAGGCCCCTCCCATACAAATTGGAATTTTCATATTACATACATACATATCTCTGGAAATATTTGTGGGAGAGAACTGGAACTTGGTACAGAGTAGGGATGTTGCGAATGTGGAATTTTAGACATCCGCGGATGCGCATGCGAATGCGGATGTCATGTATTTTTAAGAAATTATTAAGATGAGCAAATTAGGTGATTTAAGTTAATAAAAAATGGAAGGGTTGGTAATTTTTAATAATGTTTTTTTTTTGGTACTTCAATTTAAAAATTGGTACATTGTATTTGATAAAAGNTACATATCTCTGGAAATATTTGTGGGAGAGAACTGGAACTTGGTACAGAGTAGGGATGTTGCGAATGTGGAATTTTAGACATCCGCGGATGCGCATGCGAATGCGGATGTCATGTATTTTTAAGAAATTATTAAGATGAGCAAATTAGGTGATTTAAGTTAATAAAAAATGGAAGGGTTGGTAATTTATAATGTTTTTTTTTTGGTACTTCAATTTAAAAATTGGTACATTGTATTTGATAAAAGCTTTTTAAAGGGTCGTAAATCAAACCTGCGCCACTATATAACTACTTGCTCGAGGCGACAAACATAAAAAACTTGAAACTTGACAAAATTTCGATTGATGCTGCTCCAGTTGAGAGAACTTTCAGTTATATTTATTTATTTTTAATGCGGTGCAATAATTCCTTTTTGAGAAATGCATCGGGGCTGCAAATGTCGGATGTATCCTCCTGAGTTTCCTATTCACAATCTAGCATCATGGCACGATCGTTGTTTAAACACCGTTGTTTTCGAAAGAGTTCTTCGTTCTCATTCTTTTCTTTGTTTCGGAATTTGGGCAACCTGTAACATCATCAACGTTTTTCGATTTTAGTTTTTTTTTAGTTCATTTTTAATGCTTTATTCTGTTACTGGTTAGATATACATTTTATCAGTGCACTTGCAGAATATTCCAGGGACCGAAAATAACAGTTATTTTTTACGAGTTAAGGCTCTGTTGTGCATACTTTGTACTGCACTGCACTGCATGACATTTTACGTAAAAATCTAAAATGAACAGACTTTTACATATGTAATGCTGTGCGTTAGGTAACCGCTTACACACAAAGCTCATTTAACATATTCCTTATGTGACAACTCGCATGCAATGCAAAGTATGCATAACTGAGCCTTTAAACTTGCCTAATATTTTTTAATGCGTATAATAAACTGCTTATCCAAATTAAACAAATTTGGTATCAAATGAAAGAGGACTGAGATAGCTTTTATACAGAAATAACGAACGAAGGTAAACACCGCTATTTATTTTTTACAATTTAATCTATACTAATCTATACTAATTATATAAAGAGAAGTTCCTTTTTTTGTAACAAGTAATCTCGCGAACGGCTGGTCCGATTTTCATGAAATTTTGTATATAAATAGCTTTCAGTAACCACCATGTTTTATGCAAAAAAAATTTACTTTTTTCGGGTAGGTGGACCAGGGACCGATCTATTCGAAAAAATCGTATTTACGGTCCGATTTACTTAAAATTCGGTACGCAGGTAGCTTTTTAGCACATATTAGCATATACGATCCATGTTTTCCGAGAAGTGGACCAGGGACCGATCTATTTTCTAAAAAATCGTATTTACGGTCCGATTTGCTTAAAATTCGGTACACAGGTAGCTTTTTAGCATATATTAGCACATATGATCCATTTTTTCCGAGAAGTGACCCAGGGACCGATCTATTCGAAACAATCTTATTATGGTCCGATTTTTTTAACATTTGGTACGTAAGTAGCTTTTTAGCATATATGATCCATTTTGTCCGAGAAGTGGACCAGGGACCGATCTATTCGAAACAATCTTATTATGGTCCGATTTTTTTAACATTTGGTACGTAAGTAGCTTTTTAGCATATATTAGCATATATGATCCATGTTTTCCGAGAAGTTGACCAGGGAGCGATCTATTCGAAGAAATCGTATTTATGGTCCGATTTGCTTAAAATTCGGTACTTAGGTAGCTTTTTGCCTGGATAAGCTTATAGATTCCAGTTTTTCAGTTTTAATGCAATTTCGAATATAAATAGCTTTGAGCAACCACCATATCAAGGGGCGAATTCGTCACTAAGCAAGCTTTTTTTGCGGTAATCAGAAACACCGGATACTGTCAAAATCTAATTATAATATATAATACATCTCAACTAATATATATTTTGAAAGCCGTTTTTTAGACTTCGAAAGGCTCGAGAGCGGCTGAAATGATTTTTTTGAAACTGCCACCTGCCGCACGTATCCCAAGGATGGTTTTAGGCTAAAAAAAACATCCTTTTTAATGCCGGCTTGAGGTCAGGGTGTTAATGGTATTAAAACATCCAAATACATANAGGAGTTAAAGTTCAGGTCTTCGAAAAACTAATTTCCTTATAAATCTGTATCTGTTTATACTGCGTCCTTTTTGATTTTAGTCAAATAATCCCTTTTAATGCCGGCTTGAGGTCAGGGTGTTAATGGTATTAAAACACATTCAAATACATTATTTCCCAATATATTTCAATCTCCTCCGGAGATCGTCTTCAGGGGCTACAACAATTACACAAGTTTTTTATTAACATACAAGAAAAAGCTAACACATCAAAAACATACATAAATACATACATAAATTCATTAAATTTTAGTTCCACGACGTCCATCTCGTTTGTCGTGCAGTTTAGAACTAATATTACAAGTGTCAAGCAGGTGCCTGTATATGTATGGGCAGTTTTCTGTGTCCGTTTTGTAGTTTAGTCTCTTGTTTGGTGGTGTGTTAATTATGTGGAGCATTTCTAATGTGAAACATTTATTATAGTGTTGTTCTTGCTGTATTATGCTCACAGCTTCAAAATCGGGATTGTGACCGCTCTCTGCACAGTGGGCCGCTAGTGCAGTTTTTTGTGTGTTAATGGATGCTCTACATTTTATGTCCGATCGATGTCCTGATATTCTTCTTTAAAGTTTGTTCTTTGTTGTTCCTACATACTCTTTCTCACATTTGTTATGACATTAAGGAACACACGGATATACCAAAAAAACCTTTTATGGAAATACTGACCTTTTGTATCTCAGAAAACAGATATTTTAAGTATGAAGAAACAATTTATATGCAATTAAAAGGACTTCCGATGGGATCTCCAGCATCACCGATAGTAGCCGACATTATTATGGAAGAAATTTTGACCAAAGTGACAAACACGAGATTACTTAGTAAATACGTAGATGATGTGTTTGCCATAGTTAAGGAGGACGAACTGGAAAAAACAATGAATACACTAAACTCATATCATAAGGACATCAAATTTACGATGGAGTTAGAAGCAGACAACAAATTACCTTTTCTGGATTCTTTGGTATGCAAAATGGATAACAAAATAAAACTTGACTGGTATCAGAAGCCCACATCTTCAGGACGCATGATAAATTTTAAATCGAACAACATGGTAATAAACACGGCCTAAAACTTTATCGATAGAGTATTAGACACAAGTGACGTAGTGTTTCACACGGAAAACAAAAAACGGATAATAAACATACTAAAAAGCAATGATTTCCCAACTGGACTGATACACAAGATGATAAAAACACATAAATCAAGTAATAATACTCAGTATATTGATAAAATTTAAACATGACATTCTAAGCGAAAAAGATAAACAACTAACGAGTACAAAGACAAAATTAAGCCAAAGAATGCAGAAGGAGGACGCCACAGTGTTCTTCGAGAGCGAACAACACCTTACAATCACACGAACAAGACATTGGAGAAACACGCAAGAATCAAAGTTTGAGCAATTGAGAAGTGAACGAAACATAAAAGTGATACAAAAACACAACAACAACAAGTATTGGTTGGTGAATAAAACAAACAAGGAGTTCCCGCCGGATGTTGAAGCACTGCTCGGTAAAGGTCCAAAGTTCGCACTACCAATATCTAAAAGTACATTTCCCCTCTTCAAATGTATAGCGGATGGAGAAGAATTAGTACAGAGCGTACAAAACAAAGAGAAGCAGGAATCTGCGAGAACAAAATTATCATTACTTATAAAAGATACTTTAACAAGGCATAAAGGGAATACAACGAATCTGGCCATAAATGATACAGTGGAGCGGACAAGATGTTATAAATATTCGGTGAAAAGAAAAACGTGTCTTGCTGCTTGCAGAGAATCAGATAGAGAGATCATTTATTTCAAGCTTATAAAGAATGTACATTTTGTATGACAAGTAACAATACAATTTGACATACATTGACAGCTCTCATAGTTTAGTGATCTATTGAGCTTCAATTTATGTTATTTAAAAATTTTATATATAC